>NC_086444.1:125831973-126131973 GCF_028390025.1 Pseudophryne corroboree | reverse complement strand
CTATGCCATTGGGCATCGGCCTTGGCAGACGACGTTGCTGGCATTTCATCGTCTCGGCCATGACTAGTGGCAGCAGCTTCAGCACGAGGTGGAAGTGGATCTTGATCTTTCCCTAATTTTGGAACCTCAACATTTTTGTTCTCCATATTTTAATAGGCACAACTAAAAGGCAAACAAAGTAGCAGCGCTGTGTGATAAATATTAAAAAGATCAACAATTACATTCGTTAATCATGGTGGAGATAAGGACACGGGGAGCTGAATGGATTAAGGTGAAAAAGGCAATAGTTTAATAAAAATACATACAATGTATCGATAAAAATAATATTAAATGAGAATTGTAATAAAATTACAGCAAAACAGAATCACCATGGAGCTGCCTTAGTTGTGCTATCCGTTTTTCTTAATTTATGTGGACTATTACTGATAGTATTGGAATTAGGTAACACCTGGGCTTTTTAGCACAGTCCTGATGGCTGCAATGCCACATATATTACCGCTGGAGGAGGGGGTTCTCTGGGTACCTAATTCCAATACTATCAGTAATAGTCCACATAAATTAAGAAAAACGGATAGCACAACTAAGGCAGCTCCATGGTGATTCTGTTTTGCTGTAATTTTATTACAATTCTCATTTAATATTATTTTTATCGATACATTGTATGTATTTTTATTAAACTATTGCCTTTTTCACCTTAATCCATTCAGCTCCCCGTGTCCTTATCTCCACCATGATTAACGAATGTAATTGTTGATCTTTTTAATATTTATCACACAGCGCTGCTACTTTGTTTGTTGTTTATTGTTTATAGTGTTCACAGGATTGACTATACCTGTTACATAGCAGCTGCTATAATTAGAACACCAGCCCAACCTGCGCCCGATTTTAACTTCGGTTAAAATTTCTCCTTTCTACAACTAAAAGGCACCTCAGGTAAACAATGGAGATGGATGGATACTAGTATACAATTATGGATGGACTGCCGAGTGCCGACACAGAGGTAGCTACAGCCGTGGACTACCGTACTGTACTGTGTCTGCTGCTAATATAGACTGGATGATAATGAGATGTAGTATGTATAAAGAAGAAAGAAAAAAAAAACCACGGGTAGGTGGTATACAATTATGGATGGACTGCCGAGTGCCGACACAGAGGTAGCTACAGCCGTGGACTACCGTACTGTACTGTGTCTGCTGCTAATATAGACTGGATGATAATGAGATGTAGTATGTATAAAGAAGAAAGAAAAAAAAACCACGGGTAGGTAGTATACAATTATGGATGGACTGCCGAGTGCCGACACAGAGGTAGCTACAGCCGTGGACTACCGTACTGTACTGTGTCTGCTGCTAATATAGACTGGAAGATAATGAGATGTAGTATGTATAAAGAAGAAAGAAAAAAAAACCACGGGTAGGTGGTATACAATTATGGATGGACTGCCGAGTGCCGACACAGAGGTAGCTACAGCCGTGGACTACCGTACTGTGTCTGCTGCTAATATAGACTGGTTGATAATGAGATGTAGTATGTATAAAGAAGAAAGAAAAAAAAAACCACGGGTAGGTGGTATACAATTATGGATGGACTGCCGAGTGCCGACACAGAGGTAGCTACAGCCGTGGACTACCGTACTGTACTGTGTCTGCTGCTAATATAGACTGGATGATAATGAGATGTAGTATGTATAAAGAAGAAAGAAAAAAAAACCACGGGTAGGTGGTATACAATTATGGATGGACTGCCGAGTGCCGACACAGAGGTAGCTACAGCCGTGGACTACCATACTGTGTCTGCTGCTAATATAGACTGGTTGATAATGAGATGTATGTATAAAGAAGAAAGAAAAAAAAACACGGGTAGGTGGTATACAATTATGGATGGACTGCCGAGTGCCGACACAGAGGTAGCTACAGCCGTGGACTACCGTACTGTACTGTGTCTGCTGCTAATATAGACTGGATGATAATGAGATGTAGTATGTATAAAGAAGAAAGAAAAAAAAACCACGGGTAGGTGGTATACAATTATGGATGGACTGCCGAGTGCCGACACAGAGGTAGCTACAGCCGTGGACTACCGTACTGTGTCTGCTGCTAATATAGACTGGATGATAATGAGATGTAGTATGTATAAAGAAGAAAGAAAGAAAAAACCACGGGTAGGTGGTATACAATTATGGATGGACTGCCGAGTGCCGACACAGAGGTAGCTACAGCCGTGGACTACCGTACTGTACTGTGTCTGCTGCTAATATAGACTGGATGATAATGAGATGTAGTATGTATAAAGAAGAAAGAAAAAAAAACCACGTGTAGGTGGTATACAATTATGGATGGACTGCCGAGTGCCGACACAGAGGTAGCTACAGCCGTGGACTACCGTACTGTACTGTGTCTGCTGCTAATATAGACTGGATGATAATGAGATGTAGTATGTATAAAGAAGAAAGAAAAAGAAAAAACCACGGGTAGGTGGTATACAATTATGGATGGACTGCCGAGTGCCGACACAGAGGTAGCTACAGCCGTGGACTACCGTACTGTGTCTGCTGCTAATATAGACTGGATGATAATGAGATGTAGTATGTAATGTATAAAGAAGAAAGAAAAAAAAAACCACGGGTAGGTGGTATACAATTATGGATGGACTGCCGAGTGCCGACACAGAGGTAGCTACAGCCGTGGACTACCATACTGTGTCTGCTGCTAATATAGACTGGATGATAATGAGATGTAGTATGTATAAAGAAGAAAGAAAAAAAAACCACGGGTAGGTGGTATACAATTATGGATGGACTGCCGAGTGCCGACACAGAGGTAGCTACAGCCGTGGACTACCGTACTGTACTGTGTCTGCTGCTAATATAGACTGGATGATAATGAGATGTAGTATGTATAAAGAAGAAAGAAAAAAAAAACCACGGGTAGGTGGTATACAATTATGGATGGACTGCCGAGTGCCGACACAGAGGTAGCTACAGCCGTGAACTACCGTACTGTGTCTGCTGCTAGTATAGACTGGATGATAAATAATGATATAAAAAATATATATATATCACTACTGCAGCCGGACAGGTATATATTATATAATGACGGACCTGCTGGACACTGTCTGTCAGCAGAATGAGTTTTTTAATTTTTATAGAATAAAAAAACACCACACAAGTCACACGACGAGTGTACTTTTTCAGGCAGACAATCACAATATACTATACTGGTGGTCAGTGTGGTCAGGTCACTGGTCACAGTGGTCAGTGGTCAGTCACACTGGCAGTGGCACTCTGGCAGCAAAAGTGTGCACTGTTTAATATGTACTCCTGGCTCCTGCTATAACCTATAACTGCTCCCCAGTCTCCCCCACAATTAAGCTGTGTGAGCACAGTCAGATATTATACATAGATGATGCAGCACACTGGGCTGAGCACAGATATGGTATGTGAGTGTGACTGAGTCACTGTGTATCGTTTTTTTCAGGCAGAGAACAAGAACAGAACGGATTATTAAATAATAATAAATTATAAAACTGCACTGGTGGTCAGGTCACTGGTCATCAGTCACTAGTATAACTCCTCCTAAGCTCCAGTAAGTAAATGAAGTGTCTCACTCTCACTCTCCTATCTATTTTAATTTCTAAACGGAGAGGACGCCAGCCACGTCCTCTCCCTATCAATCTCAATGCACGTGTGAAAATGGCCGCGACGCGCGGCTCCTTATATAGAATCCGAGTCTCGCGATAGAATCCGAGCCTCGCGAGAATCCGACAGCGTGATGATGACGTTCGGGCGCGCTCGGGTTAACCGAGCAAGGCGGGAAGATCCGAGTCGCTCGGACCCGTGTAAAAAAACATGAAGTTCGGGCGGGTTCGGATTCAGAGAAACCGAACCCGCTCATCTCTAATGTAAATACCCTCAAATTAAAGCTGATAATCTGCATATTGAAACCATATTCATTATATGCAGTATCTGTAACTTAATCATGTTTTGGTAAACCGTTAAAATGACAAAAAGTGTGTCAGTGTTCAAATATATATGGACCTAACTGCATATGGAAATATGCAACTGAAACTTCTGCTTTTAGTTTCTACTTTTGTTAGTAGTTTTAAATCATTCTCATACCTCCCACATTCTAAAATGTGGAGGCTAAGGGGGGAAATAATAATCCTTTGGATTTGCACTGGTGGACCTGGATGGGTTTGCCTAATGCACATGCACACACCATACTCTGCTTTTGTGAGTTGTCCCCATAAACAAGATGAGTGCCCAGGTGTACAGTCAGTAATGAACTGAAGTGGTGCACTGTGCAAGAGTGTAAATGTCGCATCCATACCCAAACTCACTGTAGAACCATTGTGGTCATTAAATAAAACTTAACTTTTTCTCCTGAAGTACTACTTGGTTTAATACATACTGTAGTTACTTACACTGAAGAATGTCTGGAAGACCTGTGAATTTTGTGAATTCTCCCAGAATCCCAGGACAATTGACCAACCTCCCGGATCCCACAGTTATTTAATTAAATAGCGTATACATTTTCCACAGTGGTTATAGAGAATATTTCAGGCAATCACATCAGTCTCCGACCCAGTAGAGCTTACAGTCTACATTCTCGATCACATGAATACACACACACACATATATACACTAGGGTATAAGTTCTCAAACTCGGTCCTCAGGACCCCACACAGAGCCTGTTTTGCAGGTCTCCTCACAGAATCACAAGTGAAATAATTAGCTCCACCTGTGGACCTTTTAAAATGTGTCAGTGAATAATAAATATACCTGTGCACCTGCTGGGTTACCTGCAAAACATGCACTGTGTGGGGTCCTGAGGACCGAGTTTGAGAACCTGTGTGCTAGGGTAAGCCTGGGGCTTATTGATTGCAGTGATTTGGGTCATTAAGCCCTGTTTCTTGGAATAGGGGACAAGGCATATTAAAAAGGAACAAAGGAGGGGTTACACTTTTGTTGAATGCTTAGCGCCAAATGTCCGTACAAGGGGGGTAATTCTGAGTTGATCGCAGCAGGATTTTTGTTAGAAGTTGGGCAAAACCATGTGCACTGTCGGGGAGGCAGATATAACATGTGCAGAGAGAGTTAGATTTGGGTGTGGTGTGTTCAATCTGCAATCTAAATTGCAGTGTAAAAATAAAGCAGCCAGTATTTACCCTACACAGAAACAAAATAACCCACCCAAATCTAACTCTCTCTGCAAATGTTATATCTGTCCCCCCTGCAGTGCACATGGTTTTGCCCAGTTGCTAACAAACTTGCTGCTGCGATCAACTCAGAATTACCCGCAATGAGGGGACTGTCTGCTGTCCTTTGTTCTGATTTGGATACAGTTGGTAAGTTGTTATTACCGCATTGAAATTGTATTTTGGGAGACAGAAGTGGGTGACCTAGCTTGGGGTTAGGCATGCCCTCTGACAGCCCACACCAACTATCGGCTGTGTCCTGCTGTCAAATATACAGTTTGCATCGTTGCAGCCAATGAGACATTTCTCTTAGGTACAAAAGTGCAAAACTACAAGCTCACAGTGGAGATGTAGTGCAGGATTTTCAGGCTAAGATGATGCACCAAGGGAGCATAGGCACATCCTATTGTAACATATACGACAAATAGAATGGTAGGTATAAAGATGGCGCTACCCAGTTTCTATTATGGATATTAGAGCACAATAAGGTAAAAATAACAACATTTATTACACTCTAAATATCCAAATCATAAAACTTGTAAGAATACCATACATATATGCAGTGTATGGACAGAATAAAAAACATGAAGTTAAGGAGCAATCCTACCGAGTTGCACGTAGGGGAGCAGCAGGTGGCCACGAGTGCAGGGAAGTCCGACCTGCACTCATCGCCACCTGCCACTCCCCTACATGCAACTCTGTAGGATTGCTCCTTAACTTCATGTTTTTTATTCTGTCCATACACTGCATATATGTATGGTATTCTTACAAGTTTTATGATTTAGATATTGAGAGTGTAATAAATGTTGTTATTTTTTTCCATGTTGTGCTCTAATACCCATAATAGCAACTGGGTAGCGCCATCTTTTACCTACCATTCTATTTGTTGTATATGTTCCAGTAGGGTTAGGGTACCCTCAATTTGTATAAAGGACCAGCTTACACCCAGAGAAGCGCCTTGGGATTTCTATCACCCACATTACATCCTATTGTAAGCAGGAATACAGCGCTACACAATATATTGCATTAATGGACACTAAATAGGCACACTGTGATAAATGTGGGCACCGTGCAGGAGTCTTGTGGGAAAGGGAGAGGCAGGCAGGATACATGCGCTAGGTGACAGAGTGACGGGGCATTAGCTGGGGAGCAGGGTAGTTGCAGTTGCTGTAGCTATGATTCTAGACAGAAGAGCAGCATGGAAGGTATGGGCTGTGTGCTGCAGTAATAAGCTGTATGGACATTACCTCCTGTTTCTCTGCATGGCCTCCTCCTCACTGACTGCAGCCTAGGCAGGATCTGCCTGATAGGCAGCTGCTTCCTAAGCACTGTGGGTGTAACAGGAGTGGAGTAGAAAAATAAAAGCAGGTCAGTTACGGTATAGGGTGTATAGATTGGTTACTCCTTTAATGGTATTAATTAAGTTGAAAGTTTTCTCAAGAGACTCTGGGAGGTAATTAGTGTATAAATGGACGTAAATGGAATTTTTTTCAAATTTGTTGGGTCTAATTAATAATGGGGATATGTAGGTAATTATTGTACGTTGTTCATATATTGCATTTAATGGGGCTGTTACAATGATAAAAAAAAAAGTAGTTAATACTATTTGAGGGTTAATTATTGATGAGGGAATGACACTGTAGGTCAATCAAAAATACTCCCTATATTATATGGCAGCCACAGTCCTTTGTATTATATGGCAGACACTGGTGCTCTCTGTATTATATGGCGGTCACTGATGCTTTCTGTATTATATGCTGTTAATGTTGGTCACTATGATGTTCTCTACATTATACAACAGTCACTGTGATGTTTTCTGCATTATTTGGTGCTACTGTGATGTTATCTGCATTATATGTGGCATGTGTGTGATAAATGGGAGCACCATGTATCATTATAAAAATAGTGCAAAACATGAACCCTGACTGGTGCTAAACAACCATATGCTGTGGGGGTTACAGTTTTTGCAACTTCTGATGTGTCCCACTGTGATGGGATGCCGATTTCATATGGATCTTTTGCAGCCAGCATGGGCTGGGTGTAAGCCCAGATAGCAATAATGACTGCAGCAGACGGGAGAGGATTCCTCATGCGGCTACTCGGAGTGTCAGTGTACACTGCCGGATATTCACATCAGCATAAGGAAGTCAGAATCTGGCCCTAGTGTCAGTTACTGAGTTACTTCTAGTTAATGCGGAGTATAAACATCTATGATACAATTCAGGATTAATTAGCATTCAATTTAATATTGTTTTCATATTTCACCTTACTTGTAATCAATAAACAGTACAAAGATATTGGATTAAACATGGCGTACATAATATCAT
Organism: Pseudophryne corroboree; assembly: GCF_028390025.1. Classification (NCBI taxonomy): domain Eukaryota; kingdom Metazoa; phylum Chordata; class Amphibia; order Anura; family Myobatrachidae; genus Pseudophryne; species Pseudophryne corroboree. Next base: position 126,124,450 of record NC_086444.1, on the reverse strand, counting down.
GCATCTTTCCAGAGGCGGCATCAGGTTGTAGTGTTCATTCTAGCACCCTGCACCTTTCAAAACATGTGCAGTTCCTCTTTCCTACCTGGGGTGTCACTCTCTCCTCTGGTGCTTCTCAGCACACTCTGGTCTGTATTTCAGTGCTGAGATACAGACCAGAGTGTTCTGAGAAGCACCAGAGCAGAGAGCAACACCCCAGGCAGGAAAGGAGAACTGCATGGATTTTGAAAGGTCCAGGGTGCTAGAATGAACACTAGATTGGGAGTACCTGATGCGGTAAATAAACACAGCGTGTGGCTGGAAAGGGGGTGTGGCTTTACAGGGAGGGCTTGTGGCCTTGTGGAAAGCTCATCTTAATTTCAGTAAAGGGGCATGTCCTCATAGGAAGCCCCCATGTCATCACTCGGTGGGTGTGACTAGCATTCCGAGGAAATGCTGGGCTGCCCCTGGAGACTTCCCCTGCACTGCTGGCTCTTCCTCAGTGACAGGAGCTAGGCGCCGCAAAAGAATGTCACACCGCAGCAGCCGGCTCCCAGTCACTGTGGAGGAGCCAGCATTTTAGTGTCAACACCTGGAAGTGTGACACCTGGGGCAGTGTCAGACTGGGGCATGAAGGGCCCACTGGGTGAATACAGTGCTGGGGTGTGGCCAGTTACCACAGTGTGAGACCAGCCCATACAGAGGCGTGGGTAGCCATCAGAGACAATGTATCTGACCTTCTAATAGAGTAACAGTGTATGTAAGTACACTGACTGGAACCTGACATTAGAGGAAGGAGTGGGGCCCTCGGGCAGTGGGGCCCACCGGGAAATTTTCTACACGGCTGTCTGTTTAATCACTGTTGTTTCCTATTGTAAACTGCAACAGAATTTACGCTATAAAAGAAACTGATAATAAATAAAGTAGGATAGCAAATTTGCCCCAACCAATGCAGTAACAATTGTGCAGATCTTACATATAGTAAAGTTTTACTAAGGAGGCTTCTATCAGATGAAGCTTTACTATGGCAGATTACATCATTTTCTAATCTATAGTTTACCTCATGCATACTATTCTAGAATGGAAAAAAACATGACCGTGATGGTGAGAAGAAAATGTTACAGTTGGCATGGTTTTATAAATTACTCATATAATAATGAATATGCCGAGGACAATACATAGATAGTATAATATGGAAAATGACTCTAGTATTAACGGAATAATATTAGCTCTGCCATTATAATTACATTCTGCACTATACGTACATGTATACATTTGTAGTTAAATAAAAAGTATTAATCACTTAATAACTGACTTTTCAATAGGTGCCATATAAATAAGTCTAGCATTGACAAATGGAGCTCAGTCACACATACTGTATCAGGAAAAGTAGGAGTGTGTTCTTGCTACAGTTTTATATTATAAAAAGCAATTACTGTTTTCTCAGGCAGAGTTCATATAAATTTCGTGCACAGTTTATAAATGAATAGGATAAAACAGCCTAATGGGTGTTAATGTACTCATAATCTTATGTTTATACACATTAACATTTACATAATGCCCATGAAATGAAAAGTTACCATTTATAAAAGGGCTACTGGTTACATCCACAAAAAATTATGCAAAGCATGTCCATAACATGACATACAGTACTATTGTCGTGTGTTATCAGCCATTTCATACTCAGAAGGGTTCATTATAATGGCATTTAATCAGTGGTGGAGCTAGACTTTCTGTCACTCAGGGCAGAGACTGGAACCCTTCCCTCTCCCTCCCCAGTAGAGAGTAGTCACCCTCTACCTAATTATGACCATATAATGCAAATAACATCACAGTGACCACCGAACCACACATAGAGCATCACAGTGACCATCATATAATACAGAGTACATCACAGAGACCACCATAGAAAACATAGAGCATTGCAGTGACTATCATATAATACAGAGAGCATCATATTGACTATCATATTGTACAGTATAAAGAGCATTGTAGTGAACACCATAAATCACAGCATACTGTATGTGACCATCATATAATACTGTTTTTGATCACCTTACAATATCATTACCTAATCAATAATTAACCCTTCCTCAAAAAGTATTAACTACTTCAGCATCATCATAACAATAATTAAAACCCTTTAAAATAATTATCTACGTTATCCCCCCATATATCATCAATTAATTCCTGGTATGTACAAAAACCCCATAATTACCTCATTCAGGGCAGGATGTACTAAGGGAAAAATACGGTAAAACTCCAGTTTTCAGGGGTTTTACCGCATTTTCAAATGTATTAAGACCCGGCCGCCGTTTTTTTGCCGCCACGGGTATCGCCATCTCTGGATGGCAATACCCTTTCTCTAACGTCCTAGTGGATGCTGGGGACTCCGTAAGGACCATGGGGAATAGCGGGCTCCGCAGGAGACTGGACACTCTAAAGAAAGATTTAGTACTATCTGGTGTGCACTGGCTCCTCCCTCTATGCCCCTCCTCCAGACCTCAGTTAGAATCTGTGCCCGGCCAGAGCTGGGTGCTCCTAGTGGGCTCTCCTGAGCTTGCTAGAAAAGAAAGTATTTTGTTAGGTTTTTTATTTTCAGAGAGCTTCTACTGGCAACAGACTCTCTGCTACGAGGGACTGAGGGGAGAGAAGCAAACCTACTCACGGCAGCTAGGTAGCGCTTCTTAGGCTACTGGACACCATTAGCTCCAGAGGGATCGAACACAGGTACCTAACCTTGATCGTCCGTTTCCGGAGCCGCGCCGCCGTCCCCCTCGCAGAGCCAGAAGAACAGAAGCAGCAGAAGCATGAAGACATCGAAATCGGCGGCTAAAGACTCCTGTCTTCACTTAAGGTAGCGCACAGCACTGCAGCTGTGCGCCATTGCTCCCACAGCACACCGCACACTCCGGTCACTGTAGGGTGCAGGGCGCAGGGGGGGGCGCCCTGGGCAGCAATTAAGATACCTTTTGGCAAAATTATACATATATACAGTCAGGCACTGTATATATGTACGAGCCCCCGCCATTATTTTTACACAGAAACGGGACAAAAGCCCGCCACTGAGGGGGCGGGGCCTTCTTCCTCAGCACTCAGCAGCGCCATTTTCTCTCCACAGATCCGCAGAGAGAAGCTCCCCAGGCTCTCCCCTGCAATAGAAGAGGGTAAAAAGAGAGGGGGGCATATAAATTTGGTGCAAAAACAATATATACAGCAGCTACTGGGTTAACAATAAGTTACTGTGTGATTCCTGGGTCATATAGCGCTGGGGTGTGTGCTGGCATACTCTCTCTCTATCTCTCCAAAGGGCCTTGTGGGGGAACTGTCTTCAAATAGAGCATCCCCTGTGTGTGTGGTGTGTCGACATGTCTGAGGTAAAAGGCTCCCCTAAGGAGGAGATAGGGCAAATATGTGTGTGAGAGGGTGTCTCCGTCGACAACGCCGACACCTGTTTGGATATGTGTATTGTAAGTGCTGAGGTGAATTTATTGCACAAAAGATTAGAGAACAGACAGGAAATCTCCCCATGTCTGTCCCTATGTCACAGAGACCTTCAGAGTCTCACAATGCTCACTATCCAAAATAATAAACACTGATATCGACACGGAGTTTGGCTCCAGTGTCGACTACGATAATGCAAAGTTACAGCCAAAATGGCTGAAAGGTATTCAATATATGATTATTGTAATAAAAGAGGATTTGCATATCACTAATGACTCATTTGTCCCTGACACAAGGGTACACATGTTAAGAGGAAGAAAGCTGAGGTAAATTTCCCTCCTCTCATGAGGAAAAAGAGCGGGAAACTCCAGACAAGATACTGCAGCTTCCCACAAAACATTCTCAAGCAGTATCCTTTCCCCACTAGGGCCAGGATGTGATGGGAATCTTCCCCTAGGGTGTCCCGTTTGCCCAGAAGGTAGCACTAGCTATTCTCAGGGATCCTGCAGATAGCGTGCACATTCTAGTATACTACTCAGACCGGCGATTGTGTCGGCATGGGTTTATAGCGCTGTGGCAGCGTGGACAGGTACCTTATCAGCAGAGATTGAGACCCTAGTATGAATATAGATATATATAGATATATATAGATATATAATTATATATATGTATATATAGAAATATATATATATTAAAGATGCTGTCTTAAGTGATAGGTATATATATATATATATATATATATATGTATATATATATATATATATATTAAACATGCCCAAAGAGACATGAGTATACTGGGTCCTAGAGTCAAAGCTATGTCGATTTCTGCTTGACGTGTCCTGTAGAATATGCAATGGACAGATGATGCCGACTTAAGAGGCATTTGGAAGGCTGAGGATTGTGTGGAGAAGGGTTCTCGGACCTGGTCTCCACAGCTATAGCTGGTAATACTGATAGCTTGCCTTATATTCCTGCACAGCCTACGAAAGCACGACATTATCAAATGCAGCCTTTCGAATAAAGAAACAAGAAAGTCCGGGGTGCGTCCTTTCTTGCCAGAGGCGGGGGCATAGGAAAGAAGCTGCACAACACAGCTAGTTCCCAGGTACAGAAGTCCTCCCCGGCCTCTACAAAAATCCACCGCATGTCGCTGGGGCTCCACAGGCGGAGCTAGGCCCGGTGGGGGCACGCCTTCGTAAGTTCAGCCACAAGTGGGTTCACTCCCTGTTAGATCCCTGGGCAATAGATATTGTGTCTCAGGGATACAAGCTGTGCTTTGAGAAGATGCCCCCTCACCGACGGCCCTGCCGGCTTCCCCCCACGAGAGGGAAACAGTGTTAACTGCAATTCATAAATTGTATCTTCAACAGGTGGTGGTCAAGGTTCCTCTCCTTCAACAAGGATGGGGTTATTATTCGACCATGTTGTAGTCCCGAAACCAGACGGTTCGGTCGGACCCATATTGAATTTAAAATCCCAGAACATATACCTGAAAGGGTTCAAGTTCAAGTTGGAATCGCTAAGAGCGGTGATTGCAAGCCTGAAAGGGGGAGATTTTATGATGACTCGGGACATAAAGGAGGCATTCCTTCATGTCCCCATTTATCCACCTCATCAGGCGTACCTCAGAATTGCGGTACGGGATGGTCATTACCAATTTCAAACGTTGCCGTTTGGTCTCTCCACGGCCTTGAGAATATTCACCAAGGTAATGGCGGATATGATGGTGCTCCTGCGGAAGCAAGGTGTCGCTATTATCACGTACTTGGACGATCTCCTCATAAAAGCGAGATCAAGAGAGCAGTTGCTGAACAGCGTATCACTTTCTCTGGAAGTGAAACGGCAACACGGCTGGATTCTATATATTCCAAAGTCGCAGTTGGTTCTTACAGCTCATCTGCCTCTCCTAGGCATGATCCTAGACACAGACCAGAAAAAGGTTTATCTCCCGATAGAAAGAGCTCAGGAGCTCGTGACACTGGTCAGGAATCTATTAAAACTAAAACTGGTGTCAGTGCATCACTGCACTCGAGTCCTGGGAAGGAGGGTGGCATCATACGAGGCCATTCCCTTCGGCAGATTCCATACCTTCCAATGGGACTTACTGGACAAGTGGTCCGGATCACATCTTCGGATGCATTGGTTAATCACCCTATCCCCCAGAGCAAGGGTGTCTCTCCTGTGGTGACTGCAGAGTGCTCACCTTCTCGAAGGTCGCAGATTCGGCATTCAGGACTGGGTCCTGGTGACCACGGATGCAAGCCTCCGAGGGTGGGGGGCAGTCACACAAGGAAGAAATTTCCAGGGGCTGTGGTCAAGGCAGGAGACTTGCCTTCACATCAATATCCTGGAACTAAGGGCCATATAAAACGCCCTAAGTCAAGCGGAGACCCTGCTTCGCGACCAACCGGTTCTGATCCAGTCATACAATATCACCGCAGTGGCTCATGTAAACCGCCAAGGCGGCACAAGGAGCAGTGTGGCGATGGTAGAAGCCACCAGAATTCTTCGCTGGGCGGAGAATCACGTAAGCACACTGTCAGCAGTGTTCATTCCGGGAGTGGACAACTGGGAAGCAGACTTCCTCAGCAGGCACGACCTCCACCCGGGAGAGTGGGGACTTTACCAAGAAGTCTTCACGCAGATTGCAAATCGACGGGAACTGCCACAGGTGGACATGATGGCGTCCCGCCTCGACAAAAAGCTAAAATGGTATTGCGCCAGGTCAAGGGACCCTCAGGCGATGCCTGTGGACGCACTAGTAACAACGTGGGTGTTCCAGTCGGTCTATGTGTTTCCTCCTCTTCCTCTCATACCAAAGGTGCTGAGAATTGTAAGAAAAAGAGGAGTGAGAACAATACTCATTGTTCCGGATTGGCCATGAAGGACTTGGTACCCGGAACTGCAAGAAATGCTCACAGATGACCCATGGCCTCTGCCTCTCAGACAGGACCTGTTGCAACAAGGGCCCTGTCTGTTCCAAGACTTCCCGCTGCTGCGTTTGACGGCATGGCGGTTGAACACCGGATCCTAGCGGAAAAAGGCATTCCGGATGCAGTTATTCCTACGCTGATAAAGGCTAGGAAGGACGTGACAGCAAAGCATTATCACCGTATATGGCGAAAATATGTGCTTGGTGTGAGGCCAGGAAGGCCCTACAGAAGAATTCCAGCTGGGTCGATTCCTGCACTTCCTACAGTCAGGAGTGACTATGGGCCTAAAATTATGGTCCATTAAGGTCCAGATTTCGGCCCTATCCATTTTCTTTCAAAGAGAACTGGCTTCACTGCCTGAGGTTCAGACGTTTGTTAAGGGAGTGCTGCATATTCAGCGCCCTTTTGTGCCACCAGTGGCACTTTGGGATCTTAACGTGGTGTTGGGTTTCCTGAAATCCCACTGTTTTGAGCCATTTAAGACTGTGCAGCTAAAGTATCTCACGTGGAAAGTGGTCATGCTGTTGGCCTTAGCTCCGGCTAGGCGTGTGTCAGAATTGGCGGCTTTGTCATGTAAAAGCCCCTATCTGGTTTGCCAGATGGACAGGGCAGAATTGCGGACTCGTCCGCAATTTCTGCCAAAGGTGGTGTCATCTTTTCATTTGAACCAACCTATTGTGGTGCCTGCGGCTACTTGTGACTTGGAAGATTCCAAGTTGCTTGACGTAGTCCGGGCTTTGAAGAATTATGTAACCAGAACGGCTGGGGTCAGGAAGACTGACTCGCTGTTTATCCTGTATGCATCCAACAAAGTGGGTGCTCCTGCTTCAAAGCAAGCTATTGCTCGCTGGATCTGTAACACGATTCAGCAGGCTCATTCTGCGGCTGGATTGCCGCATCCAAAATCAGTGAAAGCCCATTCCACAAGGAAGGTGGGCTCTTCTTCGGCGGCTGCCCGAGGGGTCTCGGCATTACAGCTTTGCCGAGCTGCTACTTGGTCGGGTTCAAACACATTTGCAAAATTCTACAAGTCTGATACCCTGGCTGAGGAGGACCTTGTGTTTGCCCATTCAGTGCTGCAGAGTCATCCGCACTCTCCCGCCCGTTTGGGAGCTTTGGTATAATCCCCATGGTCCTTACGGAGTCCCCAGCATCCACTAGGACGTTAGAGAAAATAACATTTTACTTACCGGTAAATCTATTTCTCGTAGTCCGTAGTGGATGCTGGGCGCCCGTCCCAAGTGCGGACTTTTTCTGCAATGCTTGTATATAGTTATTGCTTAAATAAGGGTTATGTTATAATTGCATCAGGGTTTATCTGATGCTCTGTTATTGTTCATACTGTTAACTGGGTAAGTTTATCACGAGTTATACGGTGTGATTGGTGTGGCTGGTATGAGTCTTACCCTGGTTTCCAAAATCCTTTCCTTGTAATGTCAGCTCTTCCGGGCACAGTTTCCTTAACTGAGGTCTGGAGGAGGGGCATAGAGGGAGGAGCCAGTGCACACCAGATAGTACTAAATCTTTCTTTAGAGTGCCCAGTCTCCTGCGGAGCCCGCTATTCCCCATGGTCCTTACGGAGTCCCCAGCATCCACTACGGACTACGAGAAATAGATTTACCGGTAAGTAAAATCTTATTATAGAAGCCTATGAGCTTCTTATCGACGACCGCCGCAACCCGCCGCCACCTGCCGCAGATGCCAACCCCCCTCCACCCTGGCATACAGTACCTTCCTCCAGGCAGCCTGGACCCGTAAGGTAAACTCCTCCTCCCCCTAGCAACGCAGCCGGAGTTCCTTCCGGGTGCAGGGGGGAGGAGGAAGCGCCGGGAGCAGCCTGCTGCCTTGTTCCTGGCAGCTGAGGAGAAGGAGAGCCAAGGGAGGTAATGGAGACCCCCTGCACACCACATTACCGGTATCGTGGGGGGCCTCCGTCACTGCATTGCGATGTTGATCACATATGTTAGTACATCGCTGTGATGGGCGGCGATGTATGTTAATACATCCCACCTCCAGCCTAATAAAAACCTAAGTCTTAATTGACCCAATTAAAGCTGTAACACCTTATCCCTAATTCTTACTTTTACCTTCTATAATCTATACATTGCCCCACGCCCCACCTATACCCTAATTTATAGTACCTGTTGTAGATCTATTCAACACCAGTTGCAGCCACACAGCAGTGTACAGGAAGCTTCATGAAGCAGCAGCTGGCGGTCAGGTAGGTAGGTCCAGCCAAGGCTGCTGCAGTTAGTCAGGAGGATGTAGGACCATGCAGAGACAGGGGCTATGCAATATAGCAATATGCTAGCCTCCCTTCTCACCGTAATTGCATTGCAACTTTGCAACTCACTCCATCACTGGAGTACATGCTTGCTCTGACCCTCAGCTGTGGCACTGCATTGAATACAGACATGAAGTCTGATGTGCATAGTTAAAACAAATTCACCCCATTATCACAACACATCTCATATTTCTTCTATGTTTATATAGTTTAGGAGCATATGACATTGAATGTGATTTATAAATCGTTAGTGCAGGCTAGGCCAAACTGTGGCTCTCCAGCTGTTATGAAACTACAAGTCCCAGCATACCATCCCACCTATCAGCTGGTAAAGCATGCCGGGACTCATAGTTTCACAACAGCTGGAGAGCCACAGGTTGGCCTTTCCCTGTGTTAGTGTATAATAATAATTTATAATATAAATATTTTATAATTTCATATCGTCATCCTTACAAATGTGAATAATTTCATATTGTCATCTTTACAAATGTGAATTTAAATATAAATATATATTAAACTAGGTACACACCTGAACAATTTAATTCACCATCCAAACGACTTTACGATTTTTAGAGTGATTGTAGTCATTTTTTTTTGCTCCAATCTGAATAACATCATCTCAAAAGTGACATTTTTAAATGAACTATCAGCTGGGAGTGATACCAAGCAATAACTACTGATGACCTTTTAGACTGTGGAAAATCCTTGGGAGATTTAGTAGGAATAACGGGGTTGTTATTAAATTCTCAATAGATACAGAACCTGGCCCTACAGCGAACATTATCACATTTGTGTCTGTTTCCTTACACACAGTACGAGAGAATCTCATAGAAACGAGAAAGTCTATGTATAACAGAAAATCTATTGTACATTGCTCTTGAGTTGCATAATCTTAATATTTACTATAAAACCGTTAAAATTAAATAATATGCTCTTTAACAATAACTTAAGCATTATTACTATCTTCTTCAAAAAAAGTACAATATATTATTAGTTACCTAAAACCCTTCAGAAAAGTAATTTTTTTAGATAATTTAATACATATCAGCATAATTGTCATTGGAAACCATCAATAAATATCAGCATTGCAAGCTACCACACATTTTTAAGTCACAGTATATCTGTCCCTTTGACCAGTGGCGAATTTCCCACAAGGCATGTGCCTAGCGGTGGCACTTGTTTGGGGGCAGCACTTTGATGCTTGTGTTGGTACTGTCAACCCAAAAAGTACTAGTAACTACAAAATATTTTCATTGTACTATACCTTATGCCATCATGGAGTGAAAGTGGGTGGGACATGCACAGACTGCCTTTGTAAGCTATCCTACTTAGTAAATATGTACACATAATTAAAAATAAAAAAATGGCATAGTTAGTGGCTTTTTCTTTATTATTGTATTAAATTGCTATCATCAAAAGAGGGCTTATAATTAGTAAAAATAATAAAATTAGACAGGCAGGGGGTGGCCATTACTGTTTTTCCTAGGGGCATCCTCACCCCTAAATCCACCCCTGCCTTTGACCAATAATCATGAGGCATGACAAATATTCATGAGGCATGACCAATATTCTTGAGGTATAACCAATATTCTTGAGGTATGACCAATATTCATGAGGCGTGACCAATATTTAGGAGGGCGTGACCAATATTTATGAGGCGAGACCAATATTCATGGGGTTTGACCAATGTTCATGAGGCATGATCAATAGTCATGTGGAACTAGCTTTCAGTGAATGTAAAAAGGAAACATAACTACTGTTAAGGAAATACTAGAGTTCATTTTTTCTTCTTTTTTTCAGCTTTCAAATAAACCTTCATTCATAAACTTAGCCAGCTGACATTGCTTATTTTGTTTATAATGATCTCATTAATGGATATACAATGTTTTATAGCATTTGTTGTTCAAAGTCGTATTAAAAAGACCGTTTGGCTACAAAATAGTGTCAGGGAAACTTTCATCAGATAACATACTATAACACACTAACATTCCTAAAAACTCAAAAATATTCACTTTTCTCTAACTTAAATCCAACAAATTCCTGCTATTTCGTCACTATGCTGGATATTATTAGAAATAGTAATAAGGGTAACATTTATTTGAGAATAATGATTCATCAATCAGACATCATGCTGCTTAGGGAACAATGCTGTATTTGCATAATTTACCTTTGTGAAGGTGTAGTTAATGTATGTGCAATGAGTTTTGGAGACCTTTGTGTTAATTATGGTGTCAGCATTTTAGGATCCAGGCATGTTCTTTATCTCACCGTAATTCAAGATCTCATTAAATTGTAACATCCCCTGGGCGTTTCATTCCTGCTTTCTGTTATCTATGCAAAGCACATAGCTTTCTCTCAGCATTATGTGCACATATATTATATTTATGGCATTCTATATTATCATAATTATATTACTGTAGAAAACATGTAAATTGCATGAGCAGATAATTTCATGTAATTATATTTATGTTATTTTTATGCTGGCAAGAATACAACTATGCATCTTCGTTCTGCAAGAATATACTTATCACACGGAATATATATAAAATCGAAATTTATCTTCAGAGTTTATTAATGCTGCATTCGGTGACCATTCATACATACGTGCTACCTACACTCTGTGAACCTTTGAAAGATGAGGATTTTTCTATTAAAGTAAAGAAATGATAAGTTGGAAAACACCTAGAACCTTGGAGTAATTCTTGTTCACGATCTGCTTTTTTTTTTTATACAAAACACATTTAAAAAAGAAAATCTGACCATGTAGAGAAAATGTTTCTTCCATTAGTCTGAAAACCTACGCACCTCCAAAATTTGAACTGACTGATCAAGAATCGCAAAACATGGAGTGTGTATGTTTCCCCATAATATGTCCGAAGTCGCCAGTAGGTGTGTGTATAGAGATGCATGGAGCAGATGTTTCTCATGGGAGTTTCATGGGTATCCGGATTATAGATCTACACATGGCCTACGCATGGCCTACATCACAAAACGCATGGCCTACATCACAAAACATACCCAGAAAGACTAAAAAATCTCAATATGTATAGTTTGGAGCAGAGAAGGGAAAGGGGGGACATGATAGAAACTTTCAAATATATCAAGGGTTTTAACAAAGTCCAGGAGGGAAACATTCTCCAAATGAAGAGAAGCAATAGGACATGAGGACATGCACTGAGACTGGAGAGGGGAAGGTTCAGGGGAAATTTGAGGAAAAATTATTTCACAGAAAGGGTAGTGGATAAGTGGAATAGCCTCCCATCAGAGGTGGTAGAGGCTAAGACAGTAGAGCAATTTAAACATGCTTGGGATAGACATAAGGATATCCTTACAAATAAATAAAGATCAAATAAGGTTTGAGATAAATTTATGGTTAAAAAATAGGGCAGACTAGAAGGGCCAAGTGGTTCTTATCTGCCATCAAATTCTATGTTTCTATGTTACACTAAAAAGGTCTACAGTAAATAGGTCTGCTACTAATGGTAGACATGCATTAGGTCGACAGGGTCAAATGGTGGACATGTAAAAGGAAGACAGTTCAAAAGGTCAACGGAGTAAAAAGGTCGACATGACAATGGTCGACACACATTAAGTAGACACAAGTTTTTTCCCTTTTTTTTTTTTAACTTTTCATACTTTACCATCCACGTGGACTATGATTGGGAATAATAACCTGTGTCGAGCGCAGCCGTAGTAAAGCGAGCCATTGAGAGGATGTGGTGCACTAATGGGGCTTGTGTGTGTCAGAAAATTAACAAAACAAACCCCCCAAAAAATAATAAAATACAGTGTCTACCTTTATTTGTGTCGACCATTTACATGCCGACCTTTTGACCCTATCGACCTTTTGACCGTCGATCTTTCCTTCTGTCTACCTATTATCTGTCGACATTTTGACTCTGTCGACCTTTTGACCCTGTCGACCTAATGCATGTCTACCATTAGTGGTAGACCTATTGACTGTAGACCTTTTCTATTAATCCACACCTGTTTCATGCTAGTGCTGTGGGCTTGTATTGACACCTCTGTGCGATACAGGGAAAGTAGGTGAGCCTGTTTCTGATGGATCTCTCCCAGCATGGGGTGGTGCATGTGCTGATACTAATGTTGACAGTAGTGTTTGCGGATGGTAGAACAGTGGGTGGTATAGGCATTTTTAAACGCACATATTTTCAACATACTTTGTAATATTGTCATATGTATATTGCGCATATGTAAGTACTGCACGGTGCCACGTATGTAGGGAAAGTGGCTGCAGAAGTGTTTGATGAGGAGATGTTTCATACTTCAGAAATATGTGAGATGACCATAGGGGAGTTCCCCTAAACTAGAAGTGTACACAGCGTCGGACTGGGGCATATAGGGCGCACCGGGAATGCAGTGGTAAGGGAGCAAGTCAAGGGGTGTGTCCAACCACCAGAAGATGTGTGCCTAACCATGAGAGAGGATATAGTGAGTCTACATAACCTCACACCTATGGACCAGTCCAACCCTGCACATACGCTCCCAGGCTACACCAGCTTTACCAATGAACTGGAAAGGATGAGGGCATGATAATGCAGTATACTGTGGAACACACCATTAAGCTTTAAGCTCTGCTCCATGATAATGCAAGCATCACATGAAGTGGCATCGTAATGACACGGATTGACTCAGCCTGTCTGCAATGCCCCACAAATACTGTAGTAGGTCACCTGCAATTCCCAGGGCCATTATCTGGTCTTCCTTCAAACAATCATCTCCATGTACTAAGTAAATATGGAGCAGTCCTCAGCTAGAACTACAGAACAATTATGGCACACAAAACATGCCTGTTATTTGTGGTTTTTCAGACTTATAATGACACACATTTACTTGGTAGTTCACAATTGTTTATGTCTGTTAATGCCACTCAGCTCCCATGTTCTCTATATACAATAAGGTAGGCGGCACAGAGTGTCACTGTTAACACATGTATTTCATAAAATGCCAGGCTGTGGGACTGACAGGGGCTGAGGATCCTAGTTTAATAGTCTAGACCAGTACAGTCATTTGTGCCCAGCTCACCAGCACTTCTGGCATATTCCAGAGCTGCCTGATTGCCTATCAAGGTCATAAAAAATGTACATTCCGTATATACTGAATGGATTATACAACATAATCTATGATGCAGCACAAGGAATAAGTGTTTATTCAATAAATTATAAAAGCACCTTACCACGGACAGGGCTGCCATCAGAAGTTGTGGGGCCTGGGACTGACAAAATGGGCAGCCCTCACCCCTTCCCCAGGGAGGAAGGCAGGATGCAGAAGTGGACTGTGGAGTAAAGTGTGACTGGCACTATATTGGGGGCAGTATGTGTACCTGGCACTATACTGGGGGCAGTATGTGTATCTGCCATTATACTGGGGGCAGTATTTATAGTGAGGCCACGCCCACTTTCACAGGAGCTTGCGCACCTTCGCATTGAGGGTGGGGTGCTTCAAAATTTCTCGCTCAGGGTGCTGATAAGCCGGGAGCCGGCTTCCTTGATGGTGGCGCTGACCATGAACATAACTGCTGGTGACTCTGTCCGAGGTCCTGATGAAGCAGAAATGCTGTGGGACAATGGGGGTCATTCCGAGTTGTTCGCGCGTTATTTTTTTCTCGCAACGGAGCGATTAGTCGCTAATGCGCATGCGCAATGTCCGCAGTGCGTCTGCGCCAAGTAAATTTGCTATGCAGTTAGGTATTTTACTCACGGCATTACAAGGTTTTTTCTTCGTTCTGGTGATCGTAGTGTGATTGACAGGAAGTGGGTGTTTCTGGGCGGAAACTGGTCGTTTTTTGGGTGTGTGCGAAAAAACGCTATCGTTTCTGGGAAAAACGCGGGAGTGGCTGGAGAAACGGAGGAGTGTCTGGGCGAACGCTGGGTGTGTTTGTGACGTCAAACCAGGAACGAAACTGACTGAACTGATCGCAGATGCCGAGCAAGTCTGAAGCTACTCAGAAACTGCTAAGAAGTGTCTATTCGCAATTCTGCTAATCTTTCGTTCGCAATTTTGATAAGCTAAGATTCACTCCCAGTAGGCGGCGGCTTAGCGTGTGCAAAGCTGCTAAAAGCAGCTTGCGAGCGAACAACTCGGAATGACCCCCAATGTTGGTAGCTGTGATTAACCAGTTGTTTTGATGTTTTTTAGGGGGAGGGATCTACATCATTATTGAAAATATGCGCAGTTTGTAAGTGTAACAAATTTGTCCATTGCTGTTCCATAAGCTAGAGAACTGTCTTTGCATGTGATAAAGTTATGGTAATGTATTACAGTGCCGTAACTAGGTGTGTGTGGAGGGGGCACCGCACATAACGCTGCAGGGTAGGGGGCGCTGTTGGCGGCACTTGTCAATTATCTATTTGAATTACGTTCACTTGCAGCTTAGCCTCTTTTTGAAGCCCAGCATTTCCTGATCACCCCCGTCTCCTACCCTGACCTCTTCTGTCGCTAATACCTGTACAACATTCATGAACTCAACTGAAGATTTCTTTGTTAATCAGTCATACTGTCCTTTATTACATTTTGGAGATACTGAGTGTTGTCAGCATCCTGAGGACTTCTGGTAGGAATGTCCCTCGGAAAAAGGTTTGCTTGAGAAAATGCGAGTGGGAGGGGGATGTCCTGAAGATCATCTTTTATGTAATACCTGTCAGCACAACTGAGCGTGCTCACACTGATGTGCTTGTCACTTTTCTGCTACATTGCATTGCACACAGAGGAAGTAACCTTGCCTGCCCCAGGACTCCTCAGGACAATCCATGACATACTAAGCTGCCAACCAAAATCACAGAACAGGACACATCTGGTACACTAGATATGAATGAATATAGCGGAACTGACATAAGTTAGTAATTAATAGCAGGTGTGTTAAATGGCGGTGTATAAAAGTAATAATTCACTAATGTACGTTGCAGAGCAACTGTCGTACTTTTAACTATCAAACTGTGATAAACACAACACACACCTCAGCAAAGAATAATCAGCGTTCCTCATCTGCTATACTGTAGTTTATTTTTTGAGTCACTAGCAAAAAATCCAGACCTTAGCATCTACAGTGCATAGTCTTTTCAAAAGAACTTAGCGCCATCTAGTGACTGAAGAATGTTTTGCTACTTTAAGACAAGTTAGTATGGAATGCAGGACACCAAACTGTAAAATGCAATATTGTTATAAAGCTGTCAGAATTGATACAAACTATGGGGGTAATGCAGACCTGATCGTAGCAGAAACTTTGTTAGCAGATGGGCGAAATCATGTGCACTGTAGGGGGAAGCAGATATAACATGTGCAGAGAGAGTTAGATTTGGGTGGGGTGTGTTAAAACTGAAATCTAAATTGCAGTGTAAAAATAAAGCAGAATAGGCAAATGCAGGGGGGTTTCCGGTTGCCCGGAAACCCCCCTGCTGATAGTAAATGGCTCAAATTATGAAATAAATAGCAATAGTATACAATACAATTTCTAGAGCTGGAGCCACATCATGCAGTTTAAGGGACAGAGCAGAGCTGCTGCATATGCACAGTGGTAGCAGCTTCTTCTACCAAGTTTGCTGTGTTTGTGAATCTGAGTCCTCAATCAGTGCACTGGACCAGAGAGTAGCTACCAGGAAGAAGTGACAGGAACCTTACCATAAGGTGGGAGAACGTGTGCTTAGAAAGTGCAGTACTGCTTCTATTATTTATTATGGAAAGTATAACCTTTTCATGACCACTTATTTATGCTATTTAAATGTTTGATACAGCCCATACTATAGACCATTTATATTGTTACATATTAATACTGTATTCTATACAGATTCCAGTGTATAAAAAGACCAATGTTTACAATGTTTACATTAATGTCCAGGGTCATTACTAGGTTCTTCTATCGTCCCGTCTCCCCCTCACCTACCCACCCAGACTCCTGCTCTTGCACAGATGTTCCACAGAGAGGGAGATTGCGGACATGCATTTGGAAACTCCCCTCTAGAAATCTTGCATTTGCCACTGAGCAGCCAGTATTTACCCTGCACAGAAACAATATAACCCACCCAAATCTAACTCTCTCTGCACATGTTATATCTACCTCACCTGCAGTGCACATGGGGCCTAATTCAGACCTGATCGTAGCAGCAACTTTGTTAGCAGATGGGCAAACCATGGCCCTCATTCCGAGTTGTTCGCTCGCTAGCTGCTTTTAGCAGCCGTGAAAACGCTAAGCCGCCGCCCTCTGGGAGTGTATCTTAGCTTAGCAGAAGTGCGAACGAAAGGATCGCACCGTGGCTACAAAATAATTTTGTGCAGCTTCAGAGTAGCTCCAGACCTACTCCTAGCTTGCGATTACTGCAGACTATTTAGTTCCTGTTTTGACGTCACCAACACGCCCTGCATTCGGCCAGCCACGCCTACGTTTCCCCAGCCACGCCTGCGTTTTTATCTGGCACGCCTGCGTTTTTCCGCTCACTCCCTGAAAACGGTCAGTTGACACCCAGAAACACCCACTTCCTGTCAATCCCTCTGCGGTCAGCAGTGCGACTGAAAAGCTTCGCTAGACCTTGTGTGAAACTACATCGTTCGACGCGCATGCGCATTGCGCCGCATTTGCATGCGCAGAACTGCCGGGTTTTTTGCCTGATCGCTGCGCTGCGAATGAAAGCAGCTAGCGATCAACTCGGAATGAGGGCCCATGTGCACTGCACACACACATTAGTAATGCATTTCTACACATAACACCACACAGCATGCTTGCCTACTCTCCCGGAATGGCCGGGAGGCTCCCGAAAATCGGGTGACACTCCCGGCCCCCTGGAAGAGCAGGCAAGTCTCCCGATTTGCGGGGTCCCCCCTGCCCGTCCGCCCACTTAGTGTGTAAAGTGGGCGGTCCGGGTAATGCCCCTTACACATATGACACACATTAATGTCCTTATAAAAATAATGCACCTTACACATTATGCCAACCTTTATAAATACCCTTATACACATAATGGGGGTAATTCAGAGTTGATCACAGCAGCAAATTTGTTAGCAGTTGGTCAAAACCATGTGCACTGCAGGTGTGGCAGATATAACATGTGCACATGTGCAGAGAGAGTTAGATTTGGGTGGGTTATTTTGTTTCTGTGCAGGGTAAATACTGGCTGCTTTATTTTTACACTGCAATTTAGATTTCAGTTTGAACCCACCCCACCCAAGTCTAACTCTCTCACATTTTACATCCCCCCCCCCCCCCCCCCTTCCTGCAGTGCACATGGTTTTGCCCATCTGCTAACAAAGTTGCTCCTACAATCAGGTCTGAATTAGGCTCAATGTGCAAGTGAAATAACACTTAATGTGGGGTTTGTATGTTTTTCCTACACTTGTTTGGTAATTTAGACTGACGGAGTGACGGGAACTAGAAGTATCTGTACAGCGCTGCATAAAATGGTGGCGCTGTATAAACAGCAAAAATAATAATAAATAAACTAGTAATAACAACAAAAGCCATTGATCCAGTGCACTTTCCATTTCCACATATGGGGTGCATGATTGATGTTACCACATTGTTTAACAGAAAAGTCATGGAAAGCACTGTGCCAAACTGGCTGCCTCCTCCCATAGGGGGCAGCACTGAAAGTCGGCAGCTGTGCTTCAGTCTGAATGTGCTTTACGTTTAAATAACAGCTGATATGTGGAAAGTATAACGTTGCTTAGTGTAGCCAGTAGTGTAGTGTGTGACACCGGAAAGCAGCAGCTTGTTGTCTCCTGCAGCCTCCATAAGGGAGGTGGTTAATAGATAATTACAAGGTCGACAAGCAATAGGTCGATACCATAGGGTTTTCAGGGTCAAAAGATCAGCAGGCTCAAAAGGTCGACACATTTTTTTAAGGGTCGACATATTTCTTTAAGGTTTTTTTCATGTTTTTATAACTTTTGCTGCATTTATTATCCCTGTCATAAACTATTACCCTAACCTTATGGCAAGCCAGGCGGAGCGGAGCGAATCACAACACCCGAAGCGTAGCGAGTGAAGCGAGCCCGCAAGGGGATGTATTTCAACAAATTTGGGTGAGATATTTTTAAAAACACAAGTTAACACAAAAAAGTCGACCTTTTTCATGTCAACCTTTTTATTCTGTCAATCTTTTGACTGTCATACTTTTATATGTTGACCTTTCGACCCTTTCGACCTTTTAATTGTCTACCCCAGTGGTTCTCAGACTCGGTCCTCAGGACCCCACACAGTTCATGTTTTCCATGTCACCCAGCAGCTGCACTGTGTATAACCAACCGTCACATTTTAAAACTCTACAGGTGACCTTCAAAACATGAACCGTGTGGGGTCCTGAGGACTGAGTTTGGGAACCTGTGGTCTACCCTATCGTGTCTACTTATTAAATGTCACCTTTTAACTGTCTAACTGACATACTGCACCCCCTCCAGAAGTATGTCGCCGATGCCCAGTCTCTCAAGGTCATTACATACACAGCGCTTGTCATGCTATAAATACTACATAGATCATGAATATACATGAGGAAAATCAATTACAGATGTGTCATAAAATAATGTGTTCTTTTTTTAAATCACAGGATAAACCGATTTCTTAACATATATTGTATAAATAGATTTCCTGAAGAATAACGACAGAGAACGGCGCAGTAATTTGTCTGATAATGAACATACCCCATGCTCATTGTCATTTATCACTTCCTGCCGATAATGGGGCTAATTCAGACCTGATTGCTGATGTGCGATCAAGTCTGAACTGCGAATGATTGACAGGCAAAGGCGGTCGCTGGCCAGGAGGGGGCAGGCCGGCGGCGTTTGGCCACCGTTTAGGGGATGCAGTCCAGGCAACGCAGGCGTGCCAAGACCATTGGGGGGTCAGGGCGCGGTGGCTGCGTGATGTCACACGCAGCCGCTTGACCCGAGTAGCGATGAGTAGCTCCCTGCCAGCGCGCAGGAGCTGCGCTGGTGGGGAGCTACTTTACCAGTACAAAAGCATCGCCGCTGTGCGATGCTTTTGTACTTGTGCAACGGGGCAGAGCCAGACATGCGGTGCGGACTAGCCCTGTGCTGGGCATCCCCCCTCATGTCAGGGAAGCTGATCGTAGATGTGCTAAATTTAGCACATCTACGATCAGGTCTGATTCACCCCCAATGACACTACAATTCTGTAAAAATTGCCTAAGGACCATATTCAGCACGGATTGCAAAACTGCTAAAAAGCAGCTGCTGCAATCACATAGTTACCACATAGAAAGAAAGAAAAAACGCCCGTTGCACGCAGACAGGAACATCGAAGAGTTTTCCATCTGCGCCAGGCAAAGTCATCCACAATTCTGCTAATGCAACAGGCTGGAAGTGGTCATCGCTGATGTCAAGAGACCCACCCGAAAAACTCCTTGGCACGCCTGCGTTTTGACAAACACACCCACAAAACGCCATGTTTCCTCCCTTAAACGCTGGCTTCTTGTCAATAAAAATGCGATTGCATTGAAGCACAATGCGTTTAAAGAATAAATCTCGGTTGTGCACGTGCAATGCTTGCGCAGTCATTCGATAATTGGCTGGATTGCGTTTTCTCAATTTTGCAACCCGTGCTAAATAAGGTCCTAAGAATCACTTTAGTTAAAATCTTATCTTTTTTTACTTTTTGTATGGCTTCTGTTCCATAGTCACAGACATGCCATATGTGTAATTTTGTATGACACGTCAAGAATAACATGAATGAACGTTGGTGGTCATTGTTAACAGGGGATTATGGGTAATACTCAGCACCTTATTTGGCTTGTTCAGGTCACTGGGAACATGAGGACCTCCCTCCATTTTTTTTATAAAGGGGTTGTGTAACATTTCGATTTTTGTAACATCAGAGATTTTAAATTGCAAGCGCTATTTATCTCTAATACGGAAGTGAAAGTATTGCTCAGGGTTTTCAGGACAAATGCAAACACTATAAACTGCGGTTAGTTAAAATGAATAATGTTTAATATAAGAACACAATATAAAATACAGACATGAAAGGACACAAGCGTATACTGATTGGAAAGCTCTAAGATTCATATGAGCGATCTTGATATATACTAATCAGGGTGGTCTTCTGTATGCCGACTGACGGGATCCCGGCGCACAGTATACTGGCTCCGGGATCACGACAGCCGGCATACCGACACTTATTCTCCCTCGTGGGAGTCCACGACCCCCCTGGAGGGAGAATAAAATAGTGTGGCGCGCGTAGCGCGCCACCGCGCCCGTATCGTGGCGAGCGCAGCGAGCCTGCAAGGGGCTCATTTGCGCTCGCCACACAGTCGGTAAGCCGGCGGTCGGGCTCCCGGCGCCGGTATGCTGGTCGCCGGGTGCCCGACCGCCGGCATATCGTAGTGAACCCATACTAATCAGTCTCGGTTCCTCATGTGATGCAGATGATAATTGGGAGGCTTATCCCTTTAAGGCATATAGATATATTGATTCAATCAGGCCCGGCCCGCCCGTTACGCGGGGTACGCGCATGGGTAAGGCGCCACAGTGAAAAAGGCGCCAGCAGCCTGGACCACGCTCTATCACGGTGCGCCTCTCCTGCCTGCCGTCCTGCGGCAGCCCCTCAGTCGGGTCTCCGGCAGTGACGGCGGAGTGTATAACTCAAATCAGGTGCCGGATCATTAGCCAATCAGAGCTCGCGGACCGGCGCCTGATTTGAGATATACATGCTGCCGTCACCGCCGGAGACCAGACTGAGGGGCAGAGCGGCAGCCAGGAGAAGCGCGTGCTTCGCTCTCCACACACAAAACAGCAAAACGGTGAGCAGCACTGTGGGGGCATATGTGGCACTGTGGGGTCATATCTGTATCTGGCACTGTGGGATCATATCTGTATCTGGCACTGTGGGGTCATGTGTGGCACTGTGGGGGCATAGCTAGCACTATGGGCACATGGCAATGTGGGGGCATATCTGTATCTGGCACTGTGGGGTCATATGTGGCACTGTGGGGTCATATGTGGCACTGTGGGCACATGGCAATGTGGGGGCATATCTGTATCTGTATGTGGCACTGTGGGGTCCTATGTGGCACTGTGGGGTCATGTGTGGCACTGTGGGGGCATATCTAGCACTATGGGCACATGGCAATGTGGGGGCATATCTGTATCTGGCACTGTGGGGTCATATGTGGCACTGTGGGCACATGGCAATGTGGGGGCATATCTGTATCTGTATGTGGAACTGTGGGGTCCTATGTGGCACTGTGGGGTCATGTGTGGCACTGTGGGGGCATATCTAGCACTGTGGGTACACATGGAAATGTGGGGGCATATCTGTATCTGGCACTGTGGGGTCATATGTGGCACTGTGGGCACATGGCACTGTGGGGGCATATCTGTATCTGGCACTGTGGGGTCATGTGTGGCACTGTGGGGTCATGTGTGGCACTGTGGGGGCATATCAAGCACTGTGGGCACATGGCAATGTGGGGGCATATCTGTATCTGGCACTGTGGGGTCATATGTGGCACTGTGGGGGCATATCTGACACTGTGGGCACATGGCACTGTGGGGGAATATCTGTATCTGGGACTGTGGGGGCATATCTGGCACTGTGGGGGCATATCTGGCACTGTGGGCACATGGCACTGTGGGTGCATATCTGTATCTGGCACTGTGGGGGCATATGTGGCACTGTGGGGGCATATCTAGCACTGTGGGCACATGGCACCCACTATCTCCCTGTGACCCCAGCCTCCTCAGTCACCCACTATCTCCATCACCTCTGCCACCCAGTCACGCACTTTCTCCCTGTCACTGACAATCTCCCTGGACCCCTGGGGGTACTATTGTGTGGCCACGCCCCTTCCTTGTGATACCACACCTCTTTTAAAATTTGATCCCATCAAGGGGCGCTAAATTCTAAATTTGCTTACCAAAAAAATGAAGCTCGGGCCGGCCCTGGATTCAGTGCAGTAAAGCCCCGTATACACGGGTGAAATGTGTGCTGAGTGATCTAGCACAGACCGCTCAGCACACATCTCTCCCCCCGGTCAGCACTCAGCGCGATGTGTGCCGAGCGAGGGGGGCCAATGGGGGGACTGCTCATTTCACCCAGCGGTGAAATGAGCGATCTCACTAGATCTGGCATGCATGCATGCCAAATCTAAAGCCGGCTATAGCAACGCGCGGGACCACAAACTGCCGATTTCTGTGATGCGATCGTAATTGATTTGTGATCACATCGCTGGACGGCAATTAGCATGCTGGGCTGCCTTGCCCTGTGCTGGGCAGCCCCCAGCATGTGAGTGTAAGCAGTAGCAGTTTTGCTTTGGCATGGGGTAACATAGGGTAACACATGGCAAGGGGGGCAGAGGGTAACATATGGCATAGGGTAATGCATGGTACATGGGGCACAAGTTAATACATTGCACAGGGGGGCATAGGATAACACATGGCCCAGGGTAGCACAGGGTAACACATGGCTAGGGGAGCACAGGGTAACACATGGCCTAGGGGCACATGGTAAAACATGGCCAAGGGGGCACAGGGTAACACATGGACAAGGGGGCACAGGGTAACACATGGCACAGGGGGGATCAGGATAACACATGGTACGGGGAGGGCACTGTATGCAGTGAGAGGAGGAAGGGAAGGATGGTCACAGTACCTGATGGTAGCCGGCTGCTGGGTTACACCATGCACTGCAGGAGTACTGGGAGCACATACTGCTGCTTCCTGTGTCAGGTTCCCAGTGGATCCTCAGCTGCTGCTGCCGCTAATGCTCCTGGGTCCTCGGCGGTTGCTGCTGCTCCTGGGTCATCTGCTGCTGTTCCTGGGTCCTCCCCCCACTGACGTTTCTTGGCTGTCCCCAGGGCTGGCTCTTTCATCGGCAGCATGAGAAGGGGGCAGGGGCACAGGGGGAGAGAGGCTGCTGTGACTGTGCTGCCAGGCAGGGAAGTGTGAGCACAGGCCACGCCCCCTCCTGAGGCAGATCTGATAGAGCTCTGTATTCTGTGCCGCATTATTGGCTGCAGCACGGCCCCGCCCCCAGCTCCAGCCAGAGTCTGACATACGGTAAGGAGGCAGAGCTGCTCACTGCCTCTGCCTGGCTTCTCCCCGCCTCCTCCCCCTGCAGAAACGATGACAATTAGTAGAATACTACAAAGAAGATATATGTAAGTTATTAATATCTTGTTTGCATTATTCTATTAATTGTTATAGTTAAAACTCTGGAGTACTATGACAAGGGAGACACTGCCATGACTACATGTCCCTGTCTGCCAGTGAGAAAAGTGATAGAAAGACATGCTTACCCTCAGGGCCGGATTAAGGGCCACATTGGCCTGGGACTGAAAATATTCAAGGACCTATTGTGAGAAATGAGGGAGGTGTGATCAGGACTGTGTGGGTGTGGCCAGAGCCATCTGGGCGTGTACACCCCTTCACTATAAACTCCAATGTCCGCTAAATATGTAAAAATATAAAAAAATTAGCATAATTTTGTGCCAAAATTAGAAATGCAATCTTAATAGTTATGATATATGGCTGACCATGTGGCTAGCTGGCGGCGGGTCATCGTCATACTGTCATGATGATGGGCCTATTTTTATGTGGGTAAACTGGAACTGTAGCACCATCCACCCCATTGTTAATCTGGTCCTGCTTACCCGGCTTCCTGTGTCCTCCAGGCCCTACAGTATGTATCTTTTGTGTCTCAGGCAATAACAACAAAATTGCCGTAAAATGACAGTGGTATGTAACAAAGATTTCTTTATTGTACTTTGAAAGCAAACAAAAAACACATTTACAGTAAAGATACCCAAGTGTTATGTGTCACTGTGGAGTGTTTTTGTTTTCTTCAGCAGCGTGAAGTTTACATTGATACAAAGTAACAGTAAACACCACTTGTGTAACTTTATACAAGAAAGTGTGCAGCCAAACACGTTCTATCTGACAACAATCAGGGCCGGCAACAGAAATCTTGGGGCCTGGTACACTGATATCCCTGTGGGCCCCCCCGATATACAAATATAGGGGCGTGACCACAGAGCTCCTTTTACACATTACGTCAGGCAGAGTCTCCCTTTTTACACATTACAGCAGCAGAGTCCCATTTTTTACACATTATGGCAGCAAAATCCCCTTTTTTACACATTAGGCAGGCAGAGTCCCCCATTTTTACACATTATGGCAGGCAGTCCCCATTTTTACACATTATGGGAGGGGGAGAGAGTTATACTCACCTGTAACGAGCCAGCATGCCCCACCATAATGGCCATCCCTACCTTTTCTCGCCCTGCAATCTTCGCTCTTACCTACAGTAATACCAGGTTTACAGGGCAGATGTAATGCATGCACATGCATCCATGATATGTGCCTGCACGCAGCCCATCCCAAACCCAAAGCCCCAAACTCCTGCTGGAGAGCCGAGTGCACCTGCAATGCAGACACTTGACTTACCAGACACAGCCGCCGGCGCCGTGAATCAACGAGGCTCAGCCTCCGAGTGACCAGCTTGATGCACCCCGCC
Source organism: Pseudophryne corroboree (assembly GCF_028390025.1). NCBI lineage: Eukaryota > Metazoa > Chordata > Amphibia > Anura > Myobatrachidae > Pseudophryne > Pseudophryne corroboree. Next base: position 126,099,333 of record NC_086444.1, on the reverse strand, counting down.
GCAACAAGCTGCCAGCAGTCCCGCAATCCTGCTCCTGCCTGCCTGCTCACGCTCCACACAGCAGAGACAGGGCGGGCGGGGATGACTGGGAGAGGAGGGGAGGTCCGGAGGTAGCGTTGTGTGACAGCTGACCTGGGGCTGGGCTTGGGGATGCTAAGTGGTGACCACAGATCATGGGGGTGGAGGAGCTGAAAAAAAAGGTCAGTTATTGATTACTTTTAACTGCACAGCGGGCGGCCCGCAGCTGGCGCGATGCCGCAATATATATAATTATTTAGATCTGTTACATGCTGCCGCCGCTCAGGGGCGGATCCAGAAGAAAATGATAGGGGGGGCACCATGGAAGGGGCAAGTACATTTGCGTGCGGCTTCGGTGCATGGTGCAGTGTGCAGGGGCAGCGTTTGAGGGACAGGTGGCAGCGTGTGAAGGTCAAGGTGCAGGGGGAAATGTGTGTGGTGCTGGGTACAGGGGGCAGTGTGTGAGGGGCAGGGGGCAGCGTAATAATGCCCACAGTAGTAGCACCCCGTAATACACATAATGCCCACCACAGTAGCGCTTCTTATACAATGCCCACAGTTGTAGCGCTCATTATGCAATGTCCACTGTACTGGTAGTGCCCCTTATATAGACCCCATAGTAGTGGTGCCCCTTATGCAATGCCCGTATTGCCCCCAGTAGTAATGTTGCCTGTAGTAATACCCCCAGTCATTTAGCACCCTAGTAGTTATGCCCCTGCAGTTATGACCCCAGTAGTTTACCCCCCCTTTAGTTTAGCCTCCCAGTAGTAATGCCCCCAGTAGTTTGCCTGCTTGTAGTTTAGCCACCAATAGTAATGCCCCCCTGTAGTTTGCACCATTGTAGTTATGCCCCCCTTGTAGTTTAGCCCCCAGTAGTAATGCCCCCAGTAGTTTGGCCCCTGTAGTTATCGCCCAGTAGTTTGGCCTCCCTGTAGTTTAGCCCCCAAGTAGTAATGCCCCTGTAGTTACGCCGCCAGTAGTAATGCCCCTGTAGTTATGCCGCCAGTAGTAATGCCCCTGTAGTTACGCCGCCAGTAGTAATGCCCCTGTAGTTATGCCGCCAGTAGTAATGCCCCTGTAGTTATGCCGCCAGTAGTAATGCCCTCCTGCAGTATGCCCCCAGTAGTTAGCCCTTTGTAGTTTGCCCCCTTGTAGCTTACCCCCAGTGGTTTGCCCCCTTGTAGTTGGCCCCAGTAATAATGTCCCCCAGTAGTTTGCCCCCAGTAGATGCCCCCAGTAAAAATATCCCCCGGTAATAATGACCCCAGTAGTAATGCCCCAATAGATGACTCCCCCCCAGTAGTAATGCCCCCCAGTAATAATGCCCCCAGTAGTAAAGCCCCAATAGATGACTCCCCCCCAGTGGTAATGCCCCCCAGTAATAATGCCCCCAGTAATAATGCCCCAATAGATGACTCCCCCCCAGTAGTAATGCCCCCAGTAGTAATGCCCCAATAGATGACTCCCCCCCAGTGGTAATGCCCCCCAGTAATAATGCCCCCAGTAGTAATGCCCCAATAGATGACTCCCCCCCAGTAGTAATGCACCCCAGTAATAATGCCCCCAGTAGTAATGCCCCCCCAGCAGTAATGCCCCTTGCTGCTGCCCCTCGTCAGTAGTAATGTCCCCCGTAAATTGCCCCCAGTAGGTGCCCCCGCTGCACTAAGAAAGATAAAAAAAAGAACATACTTACCGATCCCCGTTCCCGCTTCCAGACATCCTCCTGGCGTCCTCTCCTCAGCACTATGAGAGAGACGTCATGACTGACGTCTCTCCCATAGCGCACGCAGCACACAGTGACGGCGCCGGAGGCCGGAGCTCAGTACTGAGCTCCTGCCTCCGGCTGCCGCTGTGCAGGGAGACGGGCGCCCGCTGGTAACACAATCTCAGCGGGCGCCCGTCATTTTCCTGTGCGGCGGCGCGGGGACGGACGACGGAGGGAGAACGGACAGGGGGGCCACTGCCGCCGCTGGACCTTGGGGCCCCTCACAACGTCGGGGCCCGGGACGGCTGTCCCCTTTGACCCCCCCTGTCGCCGGGCCTGACAACAATAACGCCATTAATCCTTAACTTTGCTTATAGATGCATACCTCCCAACTGTCCCGATTTTCGCAGGACAGGCCTGTTTTTTTTGGTTCTGTCCTGCTGAACCTCTCGTGGGCTACAGTGTCCAGCGGTGCGGGGGGACAGTTGGGAGGCTCCCTAGCACTCACTGCTCTGCTCATTTTAGAGCAGAGCAGCGGTGAATAGAAACACAGCATCTATTCCAGTGAGGCAGAGGGACTGGGGGCATGGCCAGGAGCTCACAGAGTGCTGGCCATGCCCCCACTGTGACGAAAATTGGAGGCGTGGCCCGCAATCGCATCATCCACGTGAGGCCACGCCCCCTTTTCAATAGGCTACCCTCCTTGAGTCTTCACAAAGTTGGGAGGCATGCAGAACATACTTGCCTACCTGACCCTATCCATGAGGGAGAAAATGCTCTGTTCCTGAACTTTCCTGGTAATGTATGATTGCCATCACCTGTGGTGAGCTAGGTAATTGATAAGAAAGGTGGTTTCACCACAGGTGATGGCAATCATACATTACCAGGAAAGTCCAGGAACAGAGCATTTATTCCCTCATGGAGAGGGTCAGGTAGGCAAGTATGATGCAGATGTGTCTTCATACACCTAGCATCTATGACATACACCATGACTGAGCCCCCTCCCCCCCAATCAAACCCCCAAGAGACACCCAAGAGATGCATCGTAATCGCATCACAGACTCTGCGAAGTGCCACTCACTGCACCAGGGACCCCGGGCTGCAACTTTAACCACATTGGAATTAGTGTTAAACAAAACACAAATGAAGCACAAAGGAACTTAGCGTGAGAAAAAGCCACGCCCGTTGCACTATAGCACTTCGTATACAGAGTCAGACACAGTGACACACAGATGTACAAATGTCACACATCAAATTCGTTTTGTCGCTTTCAATTGTATATATTTATGTGAATAAGACGCACATTTTGAGTGAAAAAGACGCTCAGCGCGGCCAAGACACCCGGAACCTGGGGCACCGAGAGGAGCTGTTTGTCACAACTGAAGCCACAGAGTGGAGGACACCTCATCAGCTATAGTACCAAACCCTTTGTAGTCACTGCCAGCAAACTTTTACATTTTTAGTAGGATTAAGGGCCTGATTCAGAAATGGACGGGTGTCTGAAGGAAAGATCTACCTCCTGCCAGCTTCTCAGATCCGAGTTCTGCGTCTGAAAATGTCTAAGCCTACTCGGAATGGCCACTCCTGCTCAGTGGCGGGGACAGCACTGTTACTGCAGTGATTATATAACAAGGTTCTTCAGATCACCACTGCGCATCGTTCATCATTGATGCATACACACTGACCTATATGAACGGTTTATCGTTCATTTTTGAACGATATCGTTTCATATCCATCATCATTATCGGCAAGTGTGTAGGGCCCTTTAGATCTAAATCGTCAAGATTTCTGCAGTTAGTAAATCTTTCCCTGCATGTTACACCCCCAGATAAGGATCTCTGTGATTGGAATGTGCAGTTTACATTTTTAATGTATTAACTTTGTTGCAGGCATTTCATAAGGGAAGGCTTGGAAATATTACAGTCATGCTGACAGATGAGACGAGCTTCCTATGTGCAATAGTACATTAAGGAGCTTGTTTAGGAGTGACACTGAGATGTTTGAGCTTCCTCAAAACGGGGTGTTATGTTATTTAGTTTTTTGATAATAATGGTGCTATTATCACAAGACAGCAGAACATCTGGGAGCCTTTCTGGGAAATAATATAAGCTCTATTCATTATCTGTACAGAATTGATATTTCTCCAGAAGAGGGAGCAGTTTACCATAACTTAAGTTCATTAATAGGCATACTGGGTATGTTTATCAAATATGAAATTAAATGCCATTTAGTATGTTCTTTATTATAGTAATTTGTTTCTCCTTAATAATTAGGATAAATTGAAACAAAAAAGCATGTTTCACGTTATTAGACAGCGTGGTGGCACAGATATTGTTGTCTCACAGCGCTGGGGCCATAGTACAACCAGTGTCCTGTCTGTGTGGAGGTTGTATCATACTTGCCTACTCTCCCGGAATGGCCGGGAGGCTCCCGAAAATCGGGTGACCCTCCCAGCCCCCCGGAAGAGCAGGCAAGTCTCCCGATTCGCGGGGTCCCTCCTGCCCGTCCGCCCACTTAGTGTGTAAAGTGGGCGGTCCGGGCAGTCGATGACGCGATTCTTGCTGAATCGCGTCATCATAGCCACGCCCCCTGCAGTGTAATGCCGGTGATTGCGGCATTACAGAGCGGGGGGCATGGCTTAAAGGAGGCATCATTGTGACCCAACCCTTGCTCCGCCCCCGTCCCGCCTCCGGCCCACACCCTCCTCTACATCACAGCCTCCCCTGCCCGCCCTCTGAGCCGACCTGGCTGCTCTCTCCCGCAGAGAGCAGCCAGAATGTCGGTAACTGTGGGTTGTATGTTAGCTCCAGGGTTTCCTCCTGGTGCTCTGGATTCCACCCATGTCCCAAAGACATAGTACAGGCCTGGCCAACCTGTGGCTCTCAGGCTGTTGTGAAACTATACATACCAGCATGCCCTGCCACAGTTTTAGCTTTCCCTAATAGCAAAACTGTGGCAGGTCATGCTGGGATGTGTAGTTTACAACAGCTGGAGAGCCACAGGTTGGCCAGGCCTGACACAATAGTTCAACTGACTAATTTATCCGTGGCTTCCAACTGTCTAGATTCCAGGTGGACAGTGCTGCTAGCTGTCCCACCTGCTTATCGCAGTGTTCCACAGATGAGGGGGTTGGGGGAAGGGTCAGGTTGGAAGAGCCTGTGATCACCACTGCACTGCCCTGCAAAACATCTCATTATTTCTAAGAGTTAATGTGAACATGCATTACAACTAGTGGACCCATGCCAGACCAGCTGAAACAGCCCCACAGCATAACACCACCACCTGCAGGCTGTACTGTAGGTACTGTACACTCTGGCATCAGATGGTCTCCTGCCAATCGGCAAACCCAAACATGTCCATCTGATCTTACAAGAGTAAATTGTGATTCGTCACTCCATAACACTCACCGCCATTGTTCCACTGTCCAGTTTTTGCGCTCTTTAACTAATGTAAGCGCTGGGCTGCATACTCCTTTGTGATTGGAGATTTAGGAGCATCTGCTCGCCCATAGTAACCAAGTACAAAGTGTTCTTGTCAAATGCGGCACATTACAAGTATTGGTGGACTATAATTAGACAACAGCGCTTGTAAGGGGCTATGTTCTGGAGTTGCTTGGGAAACAAGAACAGCAGGGTTAAAAGAGCTATCCTGTATCCATGTCAGAATATGTGCCAGCTGTGCAGCACAATGGTAAAACCGGAAATGTGGAAGTGCTATACCACCACCCACTCTGGACCTACAGTATTAATAACATCCAATCGTATTCGAGACGGTATCCGGTTGATAGATAGTGTCTAGTTAGACAGTCAATAGATAGACACCATATGTTAGACAGACATTAGGTCTATAGGGTCAAAAGGTCGACAGGGTCAAAAGGTCGACATAAAAAAGGTCGACATGGTCAAAAGGTCGACATGAAAATGGTCTACATAAAAAAGATAGACACGTTTTTTTTTAAATGTAACATGTTTTTGGACTATTTCATACTTTCTCTATCCATGTCGGCATAGAGTTGGCGAGCGAAGCGAGCCCCGCGAGGGTATGCCTTTCTACAATTGGGGGTCCCAGATGACAAAACTATCCACACAAACCACAAAAATGGAAAAAATATGGTGTCTACCTTTTTCATGTCAACCATTTTCATGTCGAGCTTTTGACCCTGTTGACCTTTTGACCTGTCGACCTTTTGTACTGTCTACCTTTTTCCGGTCGACCTTTTGACCCTGTCGACCTAATGTCTGTCTAACATATGGTGTCTAACTAGCCACTATCTATCTTTTATAACGGAACCATTCGAGACTGATCACCTGTCCATATCAAAGACAAGAGCATGCTCTTTAATTTATGAACTAAAGGGGCAGGGATATACACCGGGGATTGCTGCAGAATATAGAGAATTTAGGGTTGCACCACTATTTTTATTAGATTCACCCTACCCGTAACCATGTGGGGAAGTTTACTCCAGGGAACAGTATTTCCTCGCAAATAGGAGAAAAGCGGCATCAAATTCAGTGGGATAAGCTCCAAACCCCCAAATACTTAAATTTAGCACAGTGGCAAGGCCAGTTCCGAAACAGCAGGGGGAGCACCTTGTATAGGCAAAATAAAAGATTTACTCCAGTTATGAAACCACAGCAGCCACTAAACTCTTCCATGACTTGTAGGACCGCAGGCATGGCTACCCTGTAATCCTGAAGAAGAAATAATAAATCATCAGCATACAGAGGAACAGTATCAACTTTATTCCCAAGCTGGAACCCCATAATATCAGAGTGGGCCGTAAGGATACAAGCACATAGCCGCCACCTTTGGCATTAACTAATACTGGGTAACACTACTGTGTCTCCTATACATCAAAGATACTGACCCCTACAGATTTAACTGCACATGTTTTAAAATAACCTGTTTTCCAGCCTATAATATTAAATTCTGTATCAGCCTAACAGGAGATTTCTTTTGTAAAGTTTGTGCAGTAGATCAGTGTTATAAGACTGAACAAGGGTACAGAGTGGCAATTATTTTTTAAGGGCCCAATGGGTTGATACAAAGCCAAATGAATACCTCATGGGGACCTAGGATATGGACTGCTCTGTGTCCTAGGCTGGAGTCCTAGGTTGCCTAATAGATGATAGGGCTGTGGGTGGATCTGAAAATGACAAAGGGACTAATACATTCAGGAACTACATTCCACACTCCATAAAGCTAATGAACAATTGCCATTTCAAAGCTCTATACATAATACAAGATAAGATCATGCTTGCTGACTTCTGGTCTGGGGCAGCCAGGTTGAAGATAGGATGTGTGTGACCAATATACCATGCAGAGCCCCAACCTCTGGTGACCAGTATACCATGCAGAGCCCTATCCTCTGATGACCAGCATTCCATGCAGAGCCTCATTATATGGTGACCAGCAAACCACACAGAGTTCTGGTGACCAGCATACCACACAGAGCCCCATCATCTAATGACCAGCATACCACACAGAGCCCCATCATCTGGTGACCAGCATACCACATAGAGCCTCATCATCTGGTGACGAGCATACCACACAAAGCCCCATCATCTGGTGACGAGCATACCACACAAAGCCCCATCATCTGGTGACCGTCTTACCACACAGAGCCCCATCCACTGGTGACCTGAATTCCACACACAGCCCCACCTCAATTGACCAGTATACCACACAGAACCCCATCCTCTAGTGACCAGTATACCACACATAGGCCCATCTACTGGTGAACAGTATAACACACAGAGCCCCATCCTCTGGTGAACAGTATAACACACACACAGCCCTATCCTCTAGTGACCAGCATGCCACACAGAACCTAATGTTCTGGTGACCAGCATACTACAAAGTACCCCCATCATCTGTTGACCAGCATACCACACACAGCCCAATCCTCTGGTGACCAGTATACCACACAGAACCCCATCCACTGGTGTCCAGCATACCATGCTGAACCTAATCATTTGGTGACTAGTATACCACACTGAGCCCATCCTCTAGTCAGTAGCGGATCTTGCCACGGGCAAGCAAGACTTTTGCCCGGGGCGCCGCCTTCCGTAGGGCGCCGGCGCCATCCCGAGGGCACCGCACCACTGCTAGATCCGCTACTGCTGTGCCCCCCGCTGCCGCTGCCTGCTGTCCCACTGTCCGCGTCTAGTTTCCCTTCGTGGAGAGGACCTTTTCTGTAATGATGTGCTGTGCGCGTTGACGTCATCGCGCACCGCACAGCAAAGGTCCTCTCCACGAAGGGAACTAGACGGAGGGAGCTGCTGCTATGGGAAGTGGATCTATCTGCTATCCTGCTGCCATCCCCAAGGTAAGATCTTGCCCAGAATCTAAACTGGACTGTCCCACAAATGAATGGGGTAATGGAGATGACTGTATCAGTTGGAAGTCATGGGGATATATGCAATTGCGGTCGAATTCCGCGGCCGTTTTTTAATTCGACACAATTCGACAGTCAAAGCCCTCCCGCCGGGACCCGAATTCAACATATTCAATAAATAACGGATTCGACAGTCCCGCTGTCGAAAAACGGACCAATTGACGAATAGTGGGCGGCCTGTATTCAACATCATGGACGACACAAAAGTGTTAAAAAAATCGTGCAAAAAAATTGCGCGAGGTCCCCCCTCCTAAGCATAACCCGCCTCGGGCTCTTTGAGCCGGTCCTGGTTGGAAAATGACAGGGGTGGGAACTTTGCGGTCAGCAGTAGACCACAAGAGTGACCCCACATAACCTTGCGGTCTACCGCTGACCGCAAAGTTCCCACCATTGGATACAATGGAGCGCCTATGCGCTACAGTGTATCTCGAGTGTGCCGCCTGACAGCTCAGACGCGCACAGCCAATCAGGAGAGTGCCATGACATGGCGCTCCCTGATTGGCTGAAGGGACCTTCTTTGACAGCAGTCACGGGGGGTCCCGCCAGTCGGGGAAAGGGGTTCCATGTGTAAGGGGTCCCATAAGAGAAAACAATACATCCACACATTATCTGAGTTCCACAGCTCATTTATGTATATATTTGTTATTAAAAGGATATGTATTCAATATATCACATTGTACAGTATACATATAGTTACATGGTTACAATTCATACAGTAAGCAGTTAATACATACAGTTACAGGCCAGCGATACAATTACCATATCTTTGTCATATAAAAGTTTTCCCTCCATATCACTCTCTCTCTCTCTCTCTGTAAATAAATACAGGAACTGGTCTGGCAGCAACTCCATCATCGTCTGGGACAAAACAGCAACTCTCTCCTGTGTGTCTCTGTAATGTGTTATCTAGTTTGGGGGCGTGCACACATCTAGTCTAAGGGTGGGAACTTTCTCATTCATGATGAGTCACTGGTTTTTTAGTATGCTAAACAGGTTCAGCCTTGAAGACATCAAAAGGGGCTGGCCTGAGTTTCCTGTCCACCACCTGTTTGGAATGTCTATTGTCCTAATAACAGTGACTTTAGCTTTCATACATTTAATCATAAATACTTGTTGCAATGTCCTACAACTTAATAACAAGTATCAAGTGAATCTACACATTAATCTGGTTGCTTTAATACCAAATATGACAGGTCTATCTTGCTTCGTTCCAATAATACACATACATGACATTACTACATTATATAATTTTAAATCATTATGATGTCTGGCGCTTGATATCATTATAATTATGTGCTGTATGAAATAAGTGTCGAATCCATCTCTGTGGCATGTCCGTGTAAATGCGTGTGTTACCATATATTGCTGTGCTCGCTGCGCGTATTTGCAAGCATAGCGTCTTATATGTGTGGAATCTGTATGTTCTTTCTATGTAATATTTTTGACTTTGACAGTCCACCCTTTGGCAGTAAACAATAACTGCCATCAATTATTAAGTATTTCAGACAATAATCGGTGACCCAGACACAAGTATGTATTCATTTTGCAAATCAGACACTTGACTATATTTGGGGAAGACAGGGAGGAGGACTAGACATCCTCTATATGCACTCGGCGGTCACGGGACCACTGGTTGGGTGTGGGACAACATTCAACCTATAGAGTATGCTGGGACAGTGCTTTGGCCTATAATGTCTGATTAGCGACGAACATTTCACACATACATGTACCTACGTCTTTGTACACTGATGTTTGTATTCGATTGAGGTTCTGCTGGGAAGATGAAGAAGACACAAACAAATCGTGAAAGTGAAATATAAAATTTTCATGATCTACATATTCCTATGCTTTTCTGAACATTGTTTCCATTTCTGGAACGTATGCTAGGTCTGTTTAATAATTTAACAAGGGTTATAAGTAGTGTCCTTCCTAAATAACATTCGGAGTTCGGGGAGAGCCACTCATAAACCTTTCTTCCACATATATTAATGAGCTCTTTATCTGCAATGTGTGAATAGCCATTGCCTGATTGTTCCTGATTACCTCCAAACCCCATAACTACTAGACCTTTGATTTTTCTCTGGCTTTAACAAACTGATCGGCTAATCCTGGGTTCCTATAAGGAAATCACTCCTTCCTCCAGAACCAGTTCCAGTCCCACACTCGACTCTTCATAAAAAAACCTTGCAAGAATAGAATGTCCTGAAAAAAAGAAAAGAGAAATAGAACAAAACAACTCTTGTTCATAACAAATCAATTACAATGACTGGTCTTTCTGCAATCCTTTAGTACGCTCAGGTAGTGTTCAACAGTGGTGCCTCTCAGTCTTCACGGAACAGATTCTCTGGTGATACTTTTGCGATCTCACTCCATTTACAAGTTCCTTCCGGACTACCGACTTTCCTGCAATGGGAATCATGGACCCAAGTCTCTCTCTTGGCTACTTTCACTGGGATAGTGTTGTCAACAAAACTTGGTATGGTCCTCCCCACCTATTAGGCAACCGGAGCGTAAGAACAATCACACAGTCTCTTGATTCACAATCAAGACAGTTAGTATTTGGCATACCAGCAATCAACAGTTTCAAGTTCTTTTGTCAAGTTCTCAAATGCTGGCTCATCTCGATAAAGTACTGTACTGTCACCTCATTGGTGTATTTCTGATCATTGTGTGGATCAATCATGACATGAGGTTGTCTTCCAAAAAAAACCAAAAAGACACAAATACCAAAACAAAAACAAATTTCGAAGAGGGTGATGCGTTAAGTGAAAATCTGGGAGTGGTTCCGATGCTACATAATACTAGTGGCAGTATCTATGATCACAATAGTACAATTTCAAGCTTTGCGCCTACTTCTAGGGGTACCTTTATCTACACACAAATTTCTGCGCAATTTTTTTTTTTGGTAAACACAGCAGCATCCGTGGCGGCAGGAAATGCCTCTACCCAGTTTGAGAAAACATCAGTGCACACCAATACATACAATAATTCCTAAAGGGTGTTAACTGTACGAAGTCGTGTGTTTGCAATGTAGAGTATCATGAGCATAACACAAAAAAAAACATCTCTATGGGAGAGAAAGAAGAAGAAAATGAAAAAGAAAATGTCAGGTTTGCCATTCACCAACAGGCATATCAGTGTCTAGACAAAATTTCCCTTCAGCAGTATTCTCATCCTTCCTCCCCCCTTTGTGCATGACAAGGCACACTGCAGTAATACTGGTGTTATCATGCTGTTGGTATATACTGGGTTCGGGCAGAACTCTGAAGAACCTAAGCATGTGGAGTTTGAACTGTAATCGGGTCCATGTATTGTACCACCCTGTGTGAACGCAAAAGATGAAGAGGAAACTGTAGAGAAACAGAATAGAGGTTGGTGACAGATGAGTTTGTAGAGCTGGAGAAGATTTTATAAAAATTTGACAACTGGATTGGGCACTACGGGGAAGTGATTCTCTATTTGGTCTACTCCCCTTAAAAAAAATTCTGTGTTTGTCATATCGCTATTGGGAATATCCCAGCCATCAATCCAGTATCCTGTCCATCCTAAGTTCATAGGGAACCCGGTATCTGTGAGATGATTTCCTCTACCTGTGATGGACATGCATCTAAAACAGTGAAATGTAACATTAGTCTTCGTGGGTGTCTAACATACTTTGTACTTCCTGAGCGGGAGCACATTAGGGCCCTCATTCCGAGTCGTTCGCTCGGTATTTTTCATCGCATCGCAGTGAAATTCCGCTTAGTGCGCATGCGCAATATTCGCACTGCGACTGCGCCAAGTATCTTTGCTATGAAGAAAGTATTTTTACTCACGGCTTTTTCATCGCTCCGGCGATCGTAATGTGATTGACAGGAAATGGGTGTTACTGGGCGGAAACACGGCGTTTTATGGGCGTGTGGATGAAAACGCTACCGTTTCCGGAAAAAACGCAGGAGTGGCCGGAGAAACGGGGGAGTGGTTGGGAGAACGCTGGGTGTGTTTGTGACGTCAAACCAGGAACGACAAGCACTGAACTGATCGCACAGGCAGAGTAAGTGTGGAGCTACTCTAAAACTGCTAAGTAGTTTGTGATCGCAATATTGCGAATACATCGGTCGCAATTTTAAGATGCTAAGATACACTCCCAGTAGGCGGCGGCTTAGCGTGTGTAACTCTGCTAAATTCGCCTTGCGACCGATCAACTCGGAATGAGGGCCTATATGTATATCATATCTAACAAAGCTCCTGTTAAGATAATCAGGGGCCATTTCTGCTAGAAAAAAGAAGCAAAAGTTTAGAGGCCCCATCTTAACCCCAGCAAGTTTTGTCAAAGGGTAATGTTGCATTTATTTTGTTCTTCCCATTAGCCGAATCTGTGTTTTCTATATGGCTTATGATTCCTTACTATATGTCCCTTGGTCCCGTCTATGTGTTTAATAATGTGGCTTGTGTTTTCTGTCTAGGGGGTCTATATTGACTATGTGTTCTACTACTCCTACAATCTCTGGCAAAATGCCCTTCCTTCCTACAAGTGTAACATATTATTGACCATTAGGGATCTGGGGTTTGGACTGATGGGTCTTTCCTGTATGTGCCACTATACTTACCGTCCTCAACCTCTCCACCTGTTGTTCTCTACGCCTAGCACTATTCTTGTGATGTTCAATAGCACACTTTCTACGATTAGCTACTGTGACCCCTTTCCAATTTTGCATAGAAAGTCTGCACCCTGCCCTCAATGCCTTATTGAGCCCGTCCATTAGCACAGAGACAGCCACCTCCCATTTGCCAAATTAGTGTTTACCAGTGATCTTATCTAGATGGAGAGTTTTCTTTTACTGCAAAAGACAAAAAAACATTTTTTAACAAGCTTCTAGGTCATGCGAAGTATTCATTCAATCCTTCTCATCCCGTATTAAGGGCCTGTACATGGTCCAACAAACATTTCCGAGCTCATCTTGACTAGGGGCATTACTAGGAATGAATAAAAGAAATACCCGGGGGTTACCCTGTCTCTGTCTGCTTTCCTACTTGCAAATACTAATGTGCAGACATGTTTTTTTCTCCATTTCTGATGTTACTTTCTTGATTTTTATTTTTGGGTTTTACTATATATGTGCACGAATGATACCATACTTATTACTTACCAGTTCCACTGGTCTCAGCCACTTCCCCCACAGGCTACTGCTCTTCTTTTACCGGTTGGATACTCCTCTGGGTGCATGAGAAATGGCTGAAAACAATCAGGTCACCTTCTCCTCCTAAATAAAACTTCAACATTCATTAGTACATTTGTGGAACAATAGAGGATAGCGCCTAAGTACACCCGGTAGGACACTGAAATAGGTAGAGTTATCTAAATTATTAATTGTCCTTTTTAGCTAAATATAACACACCTCATATGTGAATGAGTGGCAGCTCTCACACAGTATAAAAATAGAGATTAGGAAATGAAGTAAATAAGAGCGCCTAATAGTGTTAGTGTGGAAATTTATATATAAAAAGATAACTTAGCTCATAAAACTTTCAGCCTGATGATTCTCAGAAGTAAAACATGTAAAAGAGAGATAAAAGCAACATAGTGTGTACTGTTTTCAAACGTTTTGCAAAGGTACAAGCATTAGGAACTTTGCCGGTTCCAATAATTTGATGTAATAAAAACAGTAAAAACAGTAACAATTTATTAGACAACAATCCTGCCACAAACGCAGGTGGCAGGTAAAAACAATTAAGAAACAGCTTGTCTGATCATAAATGTAGGTAGCGCACGTACAGAATTAAAAATTATAAACAGCTTATCTGTCCGCATATGGAAAAACCATAAAAAGGGGTATTCAGGCAGATTCTCTATCTGTAATAGCAGGTATCAAACGTACAGGATTGAAATTAAAAAACAGCTTATCTGTCCGTAAGTGGGAAGTCCAAGGGGTAAGCATCAAGTCCCTGTACCAACGCGTTTCGTCCTAGCATGAGGACTTCATCAAGGGGATAGCTAGTGTGGATAATACAGGATATTTATACCATAGTGGGTAATCCCATGTGGGCATGCTGATATGACATCACTTCCTGTCAATGGAAGCAGGTGTGTTTTAAAAGAGCAGATAAAACGTCCTATATCTGCCAATAAACTAGAGTATAATGTGGAAGCAATAAGTGAATAAATTGGTTTAGGTGACGCACAACAGAAATAGATTAAAACGTGAAAAAAGGTAAAAAGATCGCTGTGGAACGCAACGCAGCGTCACTTCCGCCCAGTTGGAACGCATTACGTCACTTCCCCCCAGAGCGGTCCGATTATTATTGGAACATATACTAGACGACAAAGGAGACATTTTTAAAACTATATAGTCACAGTATTGACGCGCTTCTGGTTGCACAAAAGTTATATAGTTGAGTCAGTGGATCACGGCTGCACCGGGCGCCGATGTAGCGGAACGTCATTTCCGGCTATCGGCGGTGGAACGCACAGCTGGACGCATATTCTTCCTGTTTGAATAGGAGGATCCAGACTGCACTGGGCGCCGATCTGGCGGGACGTCACTTCCGGCTAGCGGCGGTGGAATGCAAACTCTTCTGGTGTCATTTAATTATGTCCATACTTTCAAATGCCTGGAACGCACAGCCATCTTAGTGTTTCTATTTTCATAAGGTCCTGGAACGCACAGTCATGTTTTGTAAAACAATTTTGTATTTATATATAAATATAAAAAGAGTTTTTATAAAAGAATTATAGCTAAAAGTTAATGTGAGATTAATAAAGGAGATATGATAATAAGGTGCATAGTCATATTAGTGCAATGAATATTTGTGAACAATAAATTATGTGAACAATATTTTAATTTTAAATTTTAAAAAAGATTTTTAATAATAGCAGCAAATAATGTAGTGTATCCAGAATATTCAGGAGGACAGTAAAAGGGGGTTATATGAGTGTTAAGAAAATTTAGACTCATAAAAAAGGTGCGATTTCGAAGCCTTCATTAAATCCTGAAGGTGCCAGTGTTCTTAATTCAAATATCCAGAACATTTCTCTTTTGGACAGTTTGTTCAAAATGTCACCGCCCCGCTCTCCAAGGCTTACATTTTCAATTCCTTTAAAAGTGAGATCGTTTGGGTTGGAGTTATGTTTCTCCTGGAAATGTCTGTAAATGGCATGTGTCGTGACTTTATTTTTAATATTTCGTACGTGTTCTTGGATACGTATTTTCAGACATCTCTTGGTCTTTCCCACATATTTTAGGCCACAGGTACATTCTAGGAGGTAAATGACCATGGTGGAGTTGCAATTAATGAACTGTTTGATCGTATATTCACGAGAATTGTCGTTATTCAAGAACGTCTTCCGATTTCTGTGAACCAGTTTACAGATGATGCAACTTCCACACTTATAACTCCCCTGGCATTTTATTGTTGGGTCCACTGTGTTAGATTTTAGTAGGCTCAGAGCTAGAAGATCTTTGAGATTACTAGTTTTCTTGTATACAATTTGTGGTCGAGGAGGTAAAATGTCTTTGAGGACTGGGTCCATCATAAGGATGTTCCAATGCCTATTTAGAGACTGCCTAATAATGGCTTCATGACAACTGTAAGTTGTGATGAAAGGGATGGAGTATCGTGATTGGTCCTGATTTCTTTCCATTGAATTTTTCTGTTGAGCGTTTTCTTTTGTTTTTTCAAGAGCTTTTGAAATGGTTTCTTCAGGATATTCCCTTTCCTTAAATCGATCGGCATATAATTGAAGTTGGTGGTCCTGGTCTTCCTTTGAGCTGCAATTTCTTTGTATTCTATGAAATTGTGAGTAAGGGATGTTTTGCTTCCAATTCTTTTGATGGCAACTCCTATAGTGCAGGTAGCTGTTTGTGTCAACCGTTTTTATAAAGTTACATGTGGTAATCTGTGATTCTTTAGATGAGAGTACTAGATCCAAGAATTCAATCTTGTCTTTATCATGCTTTTCTGTGAATTTGAGATTAAATTGATTATTTGAAATTTTCTGAAAAAAATTGTAAAATGATGATTCTGACCCATCCCAGACAATAAGTATGTCGTCGATGTATCTCTTATAAATGACCAATTGATTGGTGAAAGGATTGTTTGAATATATGTTCTCTTCCTCCCAGCTGCCCATCAGAAGATTTACGAAGCTAGGGGCAAAAATAGTCCCCATAGCTGTTCCGCATATTTGTAGGTAGAAATGTTCCTTGAATTTGAAATAATTATGACTCAGAATAAATCTGATAAAATCACAAATGGCTCTCTTGTGTGTTTCAGTTAAACTGATGTCTCTATCTAAATACTTCTTACATGCAGAAATTCCAGTTTCATGAATGATGCATGTATATAGACTCTCAACGTCAATAGTAACCCATAGATATGTTTCTTTCCAGGGTTTGTTTCTTATGATTTCTAGTACACTATTCGTGTCTTTTAGATAGGATGGTAGTTCCATGACGTATTTTTTTAGGAAGAAGTCTATATATTTAGATAGATGAGATGTCAAGGAATCAATGCCCGCAATGATTGGTCTACCCGGTGGATTTGTTAAGTTTTTATGGATTTTTGGCAGAAAGTAAAATATTGGAATTATTGGAGATATGTTCATGAGAAACTGGAATTCGTCTTTGTCCAGAACATGGCAGTGTAAATAGTGTACCAGCAGGGTTCTTAAATCATCTGTAAAGTGTTGAGTGGGATCTTGTTGTAACTTTTTATAGGAGTTGGTATCACTCAGAAGGCGTGTAGCTTCTTTTTCATAGGCTGATCTGTCCAGGATAACGACACCACCTCCCTTATCGGCTTGTTTGATAACAATCTCAGAGTTATTCTTAAGGTTTTTCAGAGCCTGTTTTTCATGATTCTTAAGGTTGTTCTGCTTAATAGGTGCTAGATCTTGTTCACATAGGTCTTTTTTCACTAAATCATGGAATACAGTGATGTGATGTCCTTTTGACTCCAAAGGATAATATTTTGATTTTCTTTTTAGGCCCGATTTGGATTCGAGAGTAGGGTTGACGTCTGTCTCCTTTTTCGCGAAGTGTCTCTTGAGTGTGAGATTTCTGGTAAATTTATTGAGATCTATGAAAGTATTAAATTTATTTATTTGATTTGATGGTGCGAATTTAAGTCCTTTATTCAATAACGTGATTTCAGATTTACTTAATTTGTGTTTTGAAAGATTAAAAATCCCATTTGGGGTGTCTTCTATGCTGGTTGGTATCTCCTTTTTGCGGTTTTGCCGCCTGCCGCCACGAGTTCCTCTTCTTCTTGGAGGGTTCTTTTTATTGGTGACAATTTCTTGAATCTTTCCCGAAAAAATGTTTGCCTTTGAGGTTGTGAGCTGGCTGTGTATGGGTCGGGAGATAAAAAATCCGAATCACTATTTGAATCCTGTCTCTGCAGTGCTGAGAATCTATTGTTCATAGCAAATCTTCCTTGTTGCGGTGTATATGTTCTTTGTATTCCAAAGTTTTGTCTTGTTCTCTGTCCACGAGGGGTGTTTTTCCAACCTCTATTCTTCGGATCTTGATATACCGGAATTTTATCCATTCTATTCGTTTTGAATCTACTCCAGTGCTTTACTCTATTATTAAGATAGTCCTGTTTATCCCGTTGGAACTTTTTTTCTTTCCCTTTAATGACTTCTTCTTCAATCCTTTCTAGTTTCCTGGTGAGGGTCAGGTCGTTGGCCTTGAATATCTCTTTATCTTTATGGGGTGACAAGAGGGTTTCTTTCAACACGAGTTCCTCTTCTAATTTCTGAAGTGTCTTGGTTTTTTCCGAAATAATCAATTTCATCAGATTGGTAGAGCACTCATGTAAAATTTTATCCCAGCTGGAGATAAAGCCTGGGTCTTCAATACCAAAAGTGGGATTTTTTTGGATTCGAAGTCCTCTTGGGACCCTATTTGCTGTAATGTAATGTTCGAGTCCTTTAATTTCCCACCAGGTCTTAATTTCTTTTGTTAGTAGTCTCTCTGTCTCCCAAAATAGTTCATCTAGATCAGGCCTGGCCAACCTGTGGCTCTCCAGCTGTTGTAAAACTACAAGTCCCATCATGCTTTGCCACAGTTTTGCTATTAGGGAATGCTAAAACTGTGGCAAGGCATGCTGGGATGTGTAGTTTCACAACATCTGGAGAGCCACAGGTTGGCCAGGCCTGATCTAGATCATCAGTTTGTGGAGCGGCTTGTTGGGCTGGTTGATTTTCTTCATTGAAGATTCTTTGACATAGGTCATTTCTTTTATCCAGTCCTCTATGTCTAAACATATTTAGAAGTGTCTAAAGGTGACTGGCAGCTAAACAGTAATAAGTAGTAATTTGTGGAACAATAGAGGATAGCGCCTAAGTACACCCGGTAGGACACTGAAATAGGTAGAGTTATCTAAATTATTAATTGTCCTATTTAGCTAAATATAACACACCTCATATGTGAATGAGTGGCAGCTCTCACACAGTATAAAAATAGAGATTAGGAAATTAAGTAAAAAAGCGCCTAATAGTGTTAGTGTGGAAATTTATATATAAAAAGATAACTTAGTTCATAAAACTTTCAGCCTGATGATTCTCAGAAGTAAAACATGTAAAAGAGAGATAAAAGCAACATAGTGTGTACTGTTTTCAAACGTTTTGCAAAGGTACAAGCATTAGGAACTTTGCCGGTTCCAATAATTTGATGTAATAAAAACAGTAAAAACAGTAACAATTTATTAGACAACAATCCTGCCACAAACGCAGGTGGCAGGTAAAAACAATTAAGAAACAGCTCGTCTGATCATAAATGTAGGTAGCGCACGTACAGAATTAAAAATTATAAACAGCTTATCTGTCCGCATATGGAAAAACCATAAAAAGGGGTATTCAGGCAGATTCTCTATCTGTAATAGCAGGTATCAAACGTACAGGATTGAAATTAAAAAACAGCTTATCTGTCCGTAAGTGGGAAGTCCAAGGGGTAAGCATCAAGTCCCTGTCCCAACGCGTTTCGTCCTAGCATGAGGACTTCATCAAGGGGATAGCTAGTGTGGATAATACAGGATATTTATACCATAGTGGGTAATCCCATGTGGGCATGCTGATATGACATCACTTCCTGTCAATGGAAGCAGGTGTGTTTAAAAAGAGCAGATAAAACGTCCTATATCTGCCAATAAACTAGAGTATAATGTGGAAGCAATAAGTGAATAAATTGGTTTAGGTGACACACAACAGAAATAGATTAAAACGTGAAAAAAGGTAAAAAGATCGCTGTGGAACGCAACGCAGCGTCACTTCCGCCCAGTTGGAACGCATTACGTCACTTCCCCCCAGAGCGGTCCGATTATTATTGGAACATATACTAGACGACAAAGGAGACATTTTTAAAAATATATAGTCACAGTATTGACGCGCTTCTGGTTGCACAAAAGTTATATAGTTGAGTCAGTGGATCACGGCTGCACCGGGCGCCGATGTAGCGGAACGTCATTTCCGGCTATCGGCGGTGGAACGCACAGCTGGACGCATATTCTTCCTGTTTGAATAGGAGGATCCAGACTGCACTGGGCGCCGATCTGGCGGGACGTCACTTCCGGCTAGCGGCGGTGGAATGCAAACTCTTCTGGTGTCATTTAATTATGTCCATACTTTCAAATGCCTGGAACGCACAGCCATCTGAGTGTTTCTATTTTCATAAGGTCCTGGAACGCACAGTCATGTTTTGTAAAACAATTTTGTATTTATATATAAATATAAAAAGAGTTTTTATAAAAGAATTATAGCTAAAAGTTAATGTGAGATTAATAAAGGAGATATGATAATAACGGTTGACACAAACAGCTACCTGCACTATAGGAGTTGCCATCAAAAGAATTGGAAGCAAAACATCCCTTACTCACAATTTCATAGAATACAAAGAAATTGCAGCTCAAAGGAAGACCAGGACCACCAACTTCAATTATATGCCGATCGATTTAAGGAAAGGGAATATCCTGAAGAAACCATTTCAAAAGCTCTTGAAAAAACAAAAGAAAACGCTCAACAGATCGGCGCCCAGTGCAGTCTGGATCCTCCTATTCAAACAGGAAGAATATGCGTCCAGCTGTGTGTTCCACCGCCGATAGCTGGAAATGACGTTCCGCTACATCGGCGCCCGGTGCAGCCGTGATCCACTGACTCAACTATATAACTTTTGTGCAACCAGAAGCGCGTCAATACTGTGACTATATATTTTTAAAAATGTCTCCTTTGTCGTCTAGTATATGTTCCAATAATAATCGGACCGCTCTGGGGGGATATGACGTAATGCGTTCCAACTGGGCGGAAGTGACGCTGCGTTGCGTTCCACAGCGATCTTTTTACCTTTTTTCACGTTTTAATCTATTTCTGTTGTGCGTCACCTAAACCAATTTATTCACTTATTGCTTCCACATTATACTCTAGTTTATTGGCAGATATAGGACGTTTTATCTGCTCTTTTAAAACACACCTGCTTCCATTGACAGGAAGTGATGTCATATCAGCATGCCCACATGGGATTACCCACTATGGTATAAATATCCTGTATTATCCACACTAGCTATCCCCTTGATGAAGTCCTCATGCTAGGACGAAAACGCGTTGGGACAGGGACTTGATGCTTACCCCTTGGACTTCCCACTTACGGACAGATAAGCTGTTTTTTAATTTCAATCCTGTACGTTTGATACCTGCTATTACAGATAGAGAATCTGCCTGAATACCCCTTTTTATGGTTTTTCCATATGTGGACAGATAAGCTGTTTATAATTTTTAATTCTGTACGTGCGCTACCTACATTTATGATCAGACGAGCTGTTTCTTAATTGTTTTTACCTGCCACCTGCGTTTGTGGCAGGATTGTTGTCTAATAAATTGTTACTGTTTTTACTGTTTTTATTACATCAAATTATTGGAACCGGCAAAGTTCCTAATGCTTGTACCTTTGCAAAACGTTTGAAAACAGTACACACTATGTTGCTTTTATCTCTCTTTTACATGTTTTACTTCTGAGAATCATCAGGCTGAAAGTTTTATGAGCTAAGTTATCTTTTTATATATAAATGTCCACACTAACACTATTAGGCGCTCTTATTTACTTCATTTCCTATTCATTAGTACATATATAGGTTACAGTCATATTTTTCATGTTTATTATTTTCTATAGTTTGTATGCTGGCCGTAACTGCTTCCACATCTACATATAGCAGTGTACTTGCATTCTCTTTTTTTCTTCCTACTTGTTTATTGTTGCTACAAGTTCAAACAGTTCTTATATTTCCATTCTTGTCTTATATGACTTTGGTTAGACATACCACCTGCAATACCTTAGGATCAAACTCACCAACCCCTCTTGCTGCCACAGTTTTAAACAATTTGTATGTCTGACCCTTTGTTTTCTGGATTTTATCAGACATATTTTAATACCTACATTCTGCAGTACCTCTGGCTCAAAGCTGCCCACCCTAGGGAATGATACCCTATCGTTGTCAGTCATACATACCCATTCATCACAATAAACTTCAGTGTGTGGACCATATTTTCCACACATAATAAACCTTGCTGACCCTCTCGGCCGCAATTCTGACCTTCTCGGTCCCAAGTCTGACCTTCTCGGTCTTAACTCTTCTGCCTGAACCCTGGCTACCATATGTCCCTTAGTTGAGCAACTGGCTCCCATAATTTGTGGGTCTTGCCTTCTCGGCTAATCCCACAAATACCAAAATACTCAATATAAGGCGATGGTTAAAGTTCTCCTAGCGCTTCCACCCACTCTCGCCCACGTTGGCCGGTACTACCATACGCTGTCAATAGCGAAGGCAATGTACCCAACTTAGGGCCCCTAATTGACCTATATTTACTGGAAGTTTTTAGGAGTAACTTACCCTTTCCAGTAAATATCTGTCGTTGGGGATATTCCTGAGAGAGACCAGCGAAAGCTCTCTATGCACTTTTTATACACAAATCACGCTTGCGTATGCTCTACACGGCGCTAATGATACCGCAATTTTACGCAAAAGCTCGTAAAAGGGGTATCAAGTTGCGCTATATATCGCACCCACAAACGCGCTGTCCACTCGCACTCGTTACCTATACGCCCTACGACCACTGGAATCGAATCACAATCTGCGAAACCTCAGCCGGAGCGTATCAAAAAACTATATGGGTCACAAAGTTCACAATTTCCTACCAAGCTCCTGTGTAAGTCTCCTCACGACTTACGTATTCCAATCTATACTAACGTGAGTCAGCCGCCTCACGCCAACAAGCCTCCACTCACTTGGTGTACCACACGACGGGATCCCGAATTCCTGGGGTTCAATACATTCACTCCTACTTCCACTCACTCAAATATGCTTTGTTTTTCTGTACAGAAAATTTTCACTCGTTCTGATCGGAAGCTTTACCCCCAGAGGCAATACAGTTTTGAAACTAAATTTAGAGTAACCTGCTTTTGAAATTGGATAGTTATGTGCTATTGTATTAAATGTTTACTATCCCACCTTAATTGAACAAATATCGTGTGGTTTTATTATGCGCACACAACCCTACGCAAGCTTGCGTAATTACACAACCGTGCATACCCCTATGCCATGTGTGCGGCCTTGCGCCACGTGCACGTTTTTGTACGCTGTCCTCACGTTCCGTACCACGTGTACCAATGTGCGTACGCAATAACACAAACCACACAACTCTATAAATGTGAGCAATATTAACTATAATCGCTCACTTAACACAACACCCAGTTTTTTTTCCTTAACAACCAGGCCAGAACTGTGTTTCATGTCTATAATTACTCCCTTAAATACATTTACTTCAAATTTACCTATATAGCAACAAATGTATCCGATTTCACACAGATCTATAATGACTGCAATAATCTATAACTTAAATGATATGATTCAGATTGGATAGCTATCTTGCAGAACATACACTGATATAAATATACACATAATTACAATTATATATATGACACCATTGCCCCACGTGGCCTTAATGAACACAATCCTTTAAATATTTTCATTCATTAGTTGGTGAACGAGAATCATAGTTTGATTCTCCTTTTTATGAGAGGGACAACAAGTGTTATGTGTTATGTGTATATCTTATATGTTTAGTGTTAAGTGTTGATAGTGTAGGCTATCTTTATATTGTTCTAGATTTTTTTCATTGGATAGTCCAGTTTCCTGCCGGGTCCTCTTCTATAGCAGTCTTAGAATATTTTTATAAATATATTTAATATACGTCTAAGTAACATGTAGAGGGATCCACCTGCTGTATATACACTTGTCTGGTACCTTTTGTGTTGAGCGCTCCATATAGTCGCTGTATTGGAGTGGAGTGCCTTACATTCTCTCATCTACCTCCACCTATATGGTTAATATTGAGCTTTAAATAGATTTTATTTGTTTAAAATACTAGATAACTATGATATATAGGTGTTTTGTCTACATGCAGCAATGACATTGGCTAGGCTGAGATTTATGGCATTGATGGTTTATTATAACTATATAGTGGAACGCAGCCCGCTGTACGTGTGGAGCGCATGTGATGCGCGTCCGGCACTTCCGGGTTTGCGTTCCACGAGGATGACAGGATGTGTCTCATTAGCTGGTGAAGTGTAATAGAAGCACTTCCGGGTGCTTCCGGGTGTATATACTGTGCTTTGGCGTCTTCAACATTGGGTGAAATATACTGCAGCATTATTTGTAGATGCACTGTATAGTGCATCTGGTGAGTTGGTGGGTATGGATTATATGCATCTGTGAACGTTTAGCTTGTGTTCTACGTTGTTGTTATTTGTAGTGAGCCGGTGGAACGCATATGATGCACTTCCGGTATTTCCGTGTGTGCACTGTGCCTCCCTGGCTGATGGTGGTTAGGAACAGGTGTGTATAATTAAACCTGCTGATATGTATGGTGTAACAGACCTTTGTGTTAGTGTTATCTTGTGATATACTTTATGCAGTGTTGGGGCGCCAGCATTGTCAGGTGTGGTCATTGATTACTGATGATTGTCTAATTAATGTTTGCTGTGTTGCTATATAAGGGGACCCGGTAGGCATAGTCAGTATGCTGTTAGCTGGCATGCTGACTGGATGTCTGCGGTGACTGTCTTGAAAAAGACCTTATAGGTCGAAACGTCGACTATTTATTGATGACTGCGATGAACTAATAAAAGCCTTTTAATTTATTGGACTTGTGAGTGCCCTCTTTTGAGATCTCTGTGGTCTCGGATACCTGGTATATATATATATATATATATATATATATATATATATATATGGAAAAAATCAGGAGAATGCGCCCATAGTGCAGATAAATTTATTTCACAGCCTCCTGACGAAGTAACTACGAAACGCGTAGAGGCGGGGCTTGCCAGACGTGCGTCTTCTCCCACCCAGCTCACACATCCCGGCTGCTTCACTGTGAGTGACCTGACGAGTTCGGCTTCTACTGGCGCGGTGCATGGTCCGGTCTTTGACTGCAGCAGGTTTGGTGGATAGCCTGGTGGATTGTTTCATGTGTTTTAACTGGCCCAAAGAGTGGGTCTTTTATGGTACGAGTCTTTTATAATCCATGGAATGTCCTGTTTTTAATTTATGTGTGAAATAAATTTATCTGCACTATGGGCGCATTCTCCTGATTTTTTCCAGACACAATTTGCTCAAGGAGTTCTGAGCTTCATTTGGAGATTTGCAGCGGTGTTGGTTACACCAGTGCTACAGCCCAGGGATTCATTCACTGTGGACTGACAAACTCTCATTATAGGATCACCAGCGCACCTGTACCTTTTTCTCCATAAATATATATATATATATATATATCATTTACTGGCCTCCTATGAGACTCATTCACCCATTCAGTGCTTCTAATTTGCATATCAAAGATGTTTTGCCTGCCTGTACTAGTGGTTGAACCAGTTAATTAACATTTCAATGCCTATCTTATAGCAAACAGAGAGTTAACTAAATCCTGGGAGAGAAGAAGAAAAAAAAAGTATTTTTTCTTTTTTTCTGTGTGCAATTTCTTACACCAAGCCAAGCATTTATATCACAATTTACTCTCACTAGTCCCAATTGAAACTATTTGTAATTGACTATGGCATGGGTTAAATAAATGCATTGGTAACTCATAAATGGTACTTGATGTGACAAAGGAAACTGATTGTTCTGAGCAGACTGAAAATCAGCTATTTAGAAAGTGACCTTCCTAAAATGGCCACTGCTCCTCCCCCTTCCACACCCATGAGGTTTACACAAGATGGTGAACAGGCCATGTGGTTAGTCCAAAATGGAGGACAGACCATGCGGCTTCCTTTGTCACAAAGAAATCACAAATTATACAAGCACCAGAAGTTATTTTAAATGTACTTTTAAATCTACTTAACAGATAAACAATCCAATCTGAATCAAACACAATATGACTTATTTGAACTTTGTTTTGCAACAATAACAATACGCTTTAGCATCTTAAATATTATGAGACACACATTGTCCCTTGAATTTTCATATCATCGGTTTATTAATAACACAACAGAACACATGGATATGATTTTCTCAGCATCACGATGCGTCCACCACAAGCTGATCGACCACAGCGTCGCGTTTGTAATGTACAGTGCATCATTATCCCGGACGAGCCCCCATCTGTGAATACTAAATTGCTTTCTAACAAATATTTAAAATGCCCGCTCTAATATATATTGTAGACGCCTGCACATCTTATTACCATGTGCCATGAATGTGCGCTATACATCGCAAAACACTGCATCCCATAAGAGAAAACAATACACGCACACATTATCTGAGTTCCAAAGCTCATTGATGTATATATTTGTTATTAAAAGGATATGTATTCAATATATCACAATGTACAGTATACATATAGTTACATGGTTACAATTCATACAGGGAACTTTCTCATTCATGATGAGTCACTGGTTTGTTCGTATGTTAAACAGGTTCAGCCTTGAAGACATCAAAAGGGGCTGGCCTGAGTTTCCTGTCCACCACCTGTTTGGAATGTCTATTGTCCTAATAACAGTGACTTTAGCTTTCATACATTTAATCATAAATACTTGTTGCAATGTCCTACAACTTAATAACAAGTATCAAGTGAATCTACACATTAATCTGGTTGCTTTAATACCAAATATGACAGGTCTATCTTGCTTCGTTTCAATAATACACATACATGACATTACTCCATTATATAATTTTAAATCATTATGATGTCTGGTGCTTGATATTATTATAATTATGTGCTGTATGAAATAAGTGTCGAATCCATCTCTGTGGCATGTCCGTGTAAATGCGTGTGTTACCATATATTGCTGTGCTCGCTGCGCGTATTTGCAAGCATAGCGACTTATATGTGTGGAGTCTGTATGTTCTTTCTATGTCATATTTTTGACTTCGACACCCGCATGCTGGTACTTGTGGTTCTCCAAGTACCAGCTTGTGGGGGAGGCTTGCTGTGACT
Organism: Pseudophryne corroboree; assembly: GCF_028390025.1. Classification (NCBI taxonomy): domain Eukaryota; kingdom Metazoa; phylum Chordata; class Amphibia; order Anura; family Myobatrachidae; genus Pseudophryne; species Pseudophryne corroboree. The sequence goes on along the minus strand of NC_086444.1, from coordinate 126,072,753 downwards.
TGTAGTTCTGCTACAAAAAATATATATTCTTTTTTTTTTTACACAATGCTATCAGCCCCCCATCCACCGCCTTTGGATGGGGGGGACAGCCTCGGGCTTCCCCCCTGGCCCTTGGGTGGCTGGAGGGGGGGACCCCTTGATTTAAGGGGTTCCCACTCCTCCAAGGTACCCCGGCCAGGGGTGACTAGTTAGTGATTTAATGCCAGGGCCGCAGGGACCTATATAAAAGTGTCCCCCGGCTGTGGCATTATCTCTTTGACTAGTGGAGCCCGGTGCTGGTGTGAAAAATATGGGGGACCGCTATGTGTTTTGTCCCACGTATTTTTGGCACCAGGACCAGGTGCAGAGCCCGGTGCGGGTTGTTAAAATACGTGGGATCCCCTGTCATTTCCCCCCCGTATTTTTACAACCAGCACCGGCTCAAAGAGCCCGAGGCTGGTTATGCTTAGGAGGGGGGACCCCACGCATGTTTTTTTCTGAAATTTTAACCCATTCCCACCCCTTTCCACTGAAAAACATGCCCTGATCTCTCCATATTATTTTAGTCAGTAAAAAAATAAATATTCTTAAAAAAAATCTATTAAATAATACTTGTGGCTCATAAATAGACAAACCAAGTAGATAATCCCTTCTAATATAAATAGATATGCTATTAGCGATCAAAAAAACGCACAAAAAAACATGTTTTTAAAAAAAATTATTAGATCACGACCGCAAAATGAGGCGGAATGAAATTGACGAAATGACTGTGGAAAAGCACTGTTGTCGAATCGACATTCTTCAATTGAATATACTTTTGTCGAAAAGCCGCATTTTTACCATTGCAGACATGTCGAATTTGACAAATGTCGAATTGCAAAAAGTCGAATCTGAAACGGCAGGTTTTTTGTCGAAAAGTACTGTATTGCATTGTCGAATCCAATTCGACAGGTTTCTTTTGTCGAAAATGCCTCGTTTTTCGACATTTGCGGCAATTCGACCGCAATTGCATAAACCCCATAGTCAAATTAATGTCCAATTTATTGGTAGTGCTAGTCAATTTCCTCATTATATCATATGTTATGTTAAAATAGATAGGTGGGTTATACATTATAAATGAGCCTTAGTATGCCTTGTGTATTAACCTTTACACCATTGATTTCAAACATTGAAGCTCATTATTGAAGTGCACAAGATGCACACTGTAGCATTCTGCAAGGTACACTATATTCTTCAATCTTATGTGATGCCCTCACAAGCAAGAGGTGCACTTAGGTTTGCGGAGACATAGGAAACATGAAAAAAGGTGCAAATTTGTTAGTGTCACATCCTCTTATTATGTCAATGTCAGATACACTTATTAGAATATCACAAATCCTCTCATTAACTTAAACATTTTATTTTCTTCTAAATGCTTAGGGGTTTATTTAGTAAAATATGCATATACGCCTCTTCATAATTACTGGCTTTTCTTGTATATTTAGTTTGTCACTGTATTGATATGGAAACTTCTGCCGGGACAGACCATACGATAAATGCATGTTGCGGCGACCAGAAAACTGGACTGTGGTGGGCTTTCTTTGCCATCTTTCGCCAATGCAAAAGACTGTAATATAAGTCTGTACCCGGTGCAGCCGCGCATGAGCAGAGCGGGTTCTGACAATGAAAGCAGGAAAAGAAATGTCTCTTCCCTGCTTCTCACCTGTGTTCTACAGTATATAAATAGCAACTGTGTGCAGCCCCCATTGAAACCTATGGGGACTACACAAACAAATTGAGGGGCTAAATCAGTAAGGATAGCAAATTCTGCAAATCAGCAGAATTTGCTATCCTTTGGATCGCATGCTGGGGGCCGTCCGCAATCTGACTGGCGCCTCCCCCCCCCCCCCCATTAATGATTCATCGTAAAAAAATTATTGATGCCTCCTGCCGGCGCAGCCTAACTGCAGCTGCAGGAGTCCCATCGCCATCTTACCCATCGCGGCGGCTGCGTGCGACGTCACACAGCTGCCAGGATCACGCCTCCGACACCCCCCGTTTGTGCCACACCGCCCACCACTCGCGTCGCTCCGCCACCGCAACACTCAGTCTCCTCCCTGGAAACAGAACGTTGCCCGCCTCCACCCCGCGATTGCCTCTGCCTGATTGACAGGAAGAGGCGATCGCATTTTTTGCGGCCCCCGCAGAAAGTGCGGGCGCATGTGCAGTAAGGGCTCTGCGCATGTGCCCGCAGGCCGAACGCAAAAATTCTGGTTTGAGCGCGATTTGCGATCCAACCTAAATTAGCCCCTGAATCAGTTATATATCCAAACTTTATTCTTAACTAAATATAGAGAATCCATATTTCACTATGTTTTAGGTCTTCTCCAGTTGAAATGCTGCAGAGAAGCCTTGTATTAAATTTACAAAATAGAGCCCTTAATCTCAATTATGGCTTACATGAATCACAGAAATAAGGGGACATTAAATGTATGGGTAAAATGCATCTAGAGATTCAGTGTTCTCCGCCAGTCATCTATATCCTGTCAAAGGGTTAAATGTTTCATCCACAGTCAGTGAGCGCACACAGGCGCACATCCTGGTATTGTGAGCTGTTTCTTTGCCATTTCAGCATGTCTAACCATTTTGTACCTTGTGCTGTCAGGCCTCTACTCTGTCTGTTTTTGCAGATTGACTTATTCCAGTTGATTGCATTTTTCCACTAAGTGCTTGTTTAATTATACAGAACTCAGAATAACAGTCGGGTGATTGTGGCTAAATGAATACATTGAATGTTAGCACTATATAAAGACTTTTTTTGAAAGATGAGATTGATCGTAATCAATCACATTCACAATAACAAAGGGCATGATTTTACATTTTTCTTTCTTCCTTTTCTTTTTCTTTTTTTCTCTCTCACTTTTATGTGTTTATTTTACCAAGTTTGAGGACATTCATATACTTTCATTGCTGTAATGGTAATTTCACCCTTGCTTCATGTTCTGTGCTGTAGCATTGCAATGCTGTTGAGCTTACTGTAGTACAGGTTGAGTATCCCATATCCAAATATTCTGAAATATACGGAAAATTCCGAAATACAGAATTTTTTGAGTGAGAGTGAGATAGTGAAACCTTTGTTTTCTGGTGGCTCAATGTACACAAACTTTATTTAATTCACAAAGTTATAAAAAATATTGTATTAAATAACCTTCAGGCTGTGTGTGTATAAGGTGTATATGAAACACAAATGAATTGTGTGTATGAACACACTTTGTTTAATGTACAAAGTTATAAAAAATATTGTCTCAAATTACATTCCGGCTGTGTGTATAAGGTGTATATGAAACATACTGTAAATGCATTATGTGCTTAGACTTGGGTCCCATCACCATGATATCTCATTATGGCATGCAATTATTCCAAAATAGAGAAAAATCCGATATCCAAAATACTTCTGGTCCCAAGCATTTTGGATATGGGATACTCAACCTGTAGTAATACATGGGACCGAATGCAGGGTCGGACTGGCTCACAGGGGTACAGGGGAAACCCTCGGTGGGACCTACTACCTTGGGCCCAACCTCCTCCTCTAGGGATCAGGTTCCAGACTGTGCACTTGAATTCTGACTGCACTTAAATAACATTATACATATGTTACCTCATACTGCACACAAGGGCGGATTGGCCCACCAGGACACCATGACAGATTCTGATGGGCTGATCTCATATTCCCCTCAGCCAGGCCGATTCACACTCAGGCTGGACTGGCTTACATTGCTTCCAGTACTTGCGGTTCATTGGAACGCAATCCGGAAGTTAGGCTAGCGGGCACTTCCAGGTGACGCTAGCCATGAAAAGTGGTGAAGCTGTTCTACCAACGGGGGACCTGGTGAAAGTTAACCAGCCAAGCAGCATCCTCTCTCTGGCCCTGGCCAAAGGTATCTTGAACGAGCCCTGCCCGGGAGCAGCAGCATAACGATGGTTGGAGCCGGGTTCACTACACCTGCCGCCACCCTAGCTCCCGCACTCTCACTGAACAGGCCAGAGCGGCAACTGAGCACTGAAGGAGACCCGGCAGAGAGGTTATTTTTAATTACATTATTTGCATTATCATGATGGTGTAAGGGTTAGGGCGTCCCCGAGCATAGTGTATGGTTTGGGGACTGGACAGGAGCAGGATGTACCTTGTTCTCAGGATGTCAGCTGATCAGACTGCACTGACAACCAGCCCTGGGACAATCTCTAATGCAAAGTCCTTCAGCCCTATAGCTACCCAATGTCTGTCTTTGATGTTGAGCCTATTTATTTAATGCATTGGCTATGTATGTAATAATAATAATAATAATAATAATAAATAAATAAATAATTTTATTTATATAGTGCTCTTTCTCCAATAGGACTCAAGGCGCTTAACAGATACATAACATAATATAGTACAGAAAATAATTAAGTACATTTTCATAAAATACAGAAGCATGAAGATACTAAAAGGGACATTATGGAAATGCTTGAGTAAACAGGAAAGTCTTGAGTCTACTTTTGAAGGATTCTATAGTTGGGGCCTCTCGCACTGTGCGGGGAAGTGAGTTCCATAGAGTCGGAGCCGCATGGCTAAAAGCTTGCCACCCCGATGAAATACGGGAGATTCTAGGTACTGCTAAAAGTCCTTCATCTACAGATTGCAGTAATCGAGTGGGGCAGTATGGGATCAGAAGCTGCTTTAGGTACCTTGGGCCCTGGTCATGTAGTGCTTTGAAACTCAGTAAACCAATTTTGAAGACAGGCAGCCAGTGAAGGGAGTAGAGGATGGGTGTTATGTGGCTAGAACGGGGCTGGTTGGTTAACAGCCAGGCAGTTGTGTTTTGCACCAGCTGTAAGCGGTGCAATTCTTTTGCTGGGAGACCAATGTAGAGGGCATTACAGTAGTCTAATCGAGATGATACAAATAATGTGGTGGCTATGTATGTAATGGGGTGGCTACGTATGTAATGTGGTGCTATTTGTGTAATGCGGTGCTATATGTGTAGTGCGGTGCTATACTTGTAATGTGGTGCTATTCGTGTTATGTGGTGCTATTTGTGTAATGCAGTGCTATACGTGTAGTGCGGTGCTATACATGTAATGCACTGCTATACGTGTAATGTGCTGTATGTAGTGTGTGCTCCCCCCTCCCTGTACTGTGCTGTATGTAGTGTGTGCTCCCTCCCTGTACTGTGCTGTATGTAGTGTGTGCTCCCTCCCTGTACTGTGCTGTATGTAGTGTGTGCTCCCTCCCTGTACTGTATGTAGTGTGTGCTCCCTCCCTCCCTATACTGTGATGTATGCAGTGTGTGCTCCCTCCCTGTACTGTGCTGTATGTAGTGTGTGCTCCCTCCCCTGTACTGTGCTGTATGTACAGGGCCGGTTCAAGGGCGCTCTGCGCCCCGGGCAGGAAATGGGGTGTGGCCTAATACAGGGGGCGTGGTCAATTACGCCCCCTGTACATTAAAAGCGCCGCTTGAATGCTGAGCGGTGCGCGATGACGCTATGAGTCTAGTTCCCTTCGTAGAGAGGACCTTTGCTGTGCGGTGCGCGATGACGTCATCGCGCACCGCTCAGCAAAGTTACTCTCCAGGAAGGGAAACTAGACGCATAGCGTCTAGTTCCCTTCAGGAGGCGGACGGGGACGGGGACGGCAGCGGAGGCGGACAGGGACACAGCGGGCAGCAGTGGCGGATCTTGCCACGGTGCGGCGCCCTCCGGATGGCGCCAGCGCCCTCCGGAAGGCGGCGCCCCGGGCAAAAGTCCTGCTTGCCCGTGGCAAGATCCGCCACTGTGTATGTAGTGTGTGCTCCCTCCCTGTACTGTGCTGTATGTAGTGTGTGCTCCCTCCCTGTACTGTGTTGTATGTAGTGTGTGCTCCCTCCCTCCCTATACTGTGATGTATGCAGTGTGTGCTCCATTCCTGTACTGTGCTGTATGTAGTGTGTGTTCCCTCCCTCCCTCCCTATACTGTGATGTATGCAGTGTGTGCTCCCTCCCTGTACTGTGCTGTATGTAGTGTGTGCTCCCTCCCTGTACTGTGCTGTATGCAGTGTGTGCTCCCTCCCTCCCTATACTGTGATGTATGTAGTGTGTGCTCCATTCCTGTACTGTGCTGTATGTAGTGTGTGCTCCCTCCCTGTACTATGCTGTATGCAGTGTGTGCTCCCTCCCTCCCTATACTGTGATGTATGTAGTGTGTGCTCCCTCCCTGTACTGTGCTGTATGCAGTGTGTGCTCCCTCCCTCCCTATACTGTGATGTATGTACTGTGTGCTCCCCCTCCCTATACTGTGCTGTATGTAGTGTGTGCTCCCCCTCCCTGTACTTTGAAACATATAAAGTAAAAAAAAAAGGGATTTGTAGAATGAAAAATCATGGTGTACAAGGAATGGGACAGGTATATTGAAGTGCTTAATGAATAGGACAGGTGTTTTTAGGCTTGCAAGTGGGAGCAATAATTTTTTTATTTTATTTTTTGAAAGTGGTTTAAAATAACCCAAATGTATACTTCTACCCATTTTTATGTACCCCTAATTTAAAATGAGCCCTTCGTTTGCTGAAAACACTTGCTTTCTATCATTTTTTCCACTTTAAAAAAAATGCATATAACAGCCATTTGATAAGCTGAAGGCTGCATAAGCCTGAGGCCATATAAGCGATCAACTTTTTGTGATTGGTTGTTAAATGACTAAGCAGTTGCTAGGCAGATCAGTTTTCCCGGTTGGTTTTTCCTATTGGATTAGAGGGTTGTGCATCAAGATGAAGAGGAGGGTCTTAGGTTAGTATATAGGGGGTGGCCATTTTGCTAGACTTCCTCTTGCCATTCAGTTTATGCCCAGGAACGATAAGTATACTATTGCTTGTGCTACTTGCATAATTTGGTGACATTGCATTCGCCTTCACTGGGCATTATATATCATACTATTGCCCCTTCTCTGTGCGGTGCAGCTTGTTGCCCTTTTGCCGACGTCTCCCTCCCTCTGCCATGACCCGTCCCAGACGATCAGCTCCCCCCCCCCGGCGCCTCGTGGATGCGGGGAGCGCCTTCCGCTCCCGCTCCCCGAGCATTGCGCCCCAGAGAGGCCTTTCCCCTGCTGCAGACAGGCGGCGGGGGCGGGCAGTCACAGCCCGCTCCCCTGCCGCACGGAGACGGGCGGCCAGCGGCCGCTCGTCACGTGGTGCCGATGCGCGCGGCTCGGCCGGGCCGCGCGCCCCGGCGCTCGCAGCGGGACGGGCCTCTCCCCTCCCTCCTGCCTCGGGCGCCTTCAGTACTCCTCCTCCGGCGGCCAGCGGCCGCTCTGCACGTGGCGCGGGTGCGCGCGGTCCGGCTGGGCCGCGCTCCCCGGCGCCTCCCGCGGGCGAACCATCTACTCACCCTCCTTCCAGTAGTGCCTCCGGCCCTCCTCCTCCATCCCCGCGGTCGGCTCTCGGCGGCGTCCTGGGGGCACAAGCTGTGCCGGACGGCCGCAGCAGAGCTGCGGGGGGCGAGGGGGGGGTCAATATTCAGCTGGGGGATATGAGCCCAGGACAGCGGGTAGCGGCTCCCGCTGTCCCCGGGACAACACAGGGCCCCATACTACCCCCCTCCAGCGAGGGGATTAGCACACCTCAGGTCATTTTAAATAATGTGGGGCCGTTTGGGCCTAGTGTGGCTGGGGCGGGGGACGTGGCAGCGGCTGCCGCCACACCCGCCCCGGCGGCAGTCACATGGCAGGGTTTCCCCCCGGCCTCGGGGGCCTGCTCGGGCTCCTCCTGGGCGTCAGCCGCCCCGCCGCCATTAACTGCGCCCCCGCTTGTCGGTTTTCAAACCCCTCTCCACGCCCTTCCCGGTCCTTTTCAGTTTGGGTCCACACAGACGTCCGTCTCGGCGGCTTATATGACGCCCGGCGGGGCGCTTTCGGTAGCAGCGCAGCAAGGCTTCGCGGGGAGCCAGTCCTTCCCCGGGGGTTTTGCGTGTCCTCCGGCTCCAGCATTCCCCTTAGCCGCCAGCATGCCTTCCATGGGCTTCATGACGGTGTCCGGCACACAATTTTCCCCGCACGGGTCCAGCGCGGGCGCCGGCGTGCAGTCCACGTGGTCGGTCGGTGGCCCCCGAGTCGCGGTGCCCTTGCCGGCCTTTGCGGGCCTGCAGTCAGGACAGGCACCGGGCGGTGGGTATCAGGTGGCACAGAGTTGGCCCCCTCTCCCGGCGCCCCCTCAGTTCCTTCCGGCGTCATACGGATGGGCGGGGGCAGGCGTCTGCCCGCCGCATACGGCGTGGCGGCCGGCTTACCCCGCGAGTTTTGGTGCAGCGAGCGGGTCGGCCTTTACGCAGCCGATCGGGTACACCTCGGCGGGGGCCCCCTCCCTGCAACTGCCGGGCGGCCATCCGCCGCGGAGCGGAGGGGCGGGCTCTCCGCCTCCGCAATTGCGGCCAATTGTTAATGATGTTTTGGTTCCCCCTGTGCCTGTTGTCCCCTCTTTTTCTCCCTCGCAGGTCCCGTCTAATTCAGGGGCTACGCCCGTCACGAGGCGAAGGTCGCGGACGAGCGCGACTGCGAACGTGGAGGTACGGCCATCAGCGGAGGCGGGTGCAGCGGACGACGCGGTTCCGGGTCCTTCGAACTCCGGTGAGCTAAACATTCCTTTACACGTTTCAACTGGTAGTTCCTCGTCTTCTAGCAGCGTATCATCCGGCTCTCCGCGGCGCCCGCGTAAATTAGCTAGGCTCATCGCGCGGCGAATGGCTAAGGAGGTGCATAAGGTGGCCGCTCCTGCGCAGGTGGTCCCCTCTGACCCCCCCCCGTTACGGCGAGATGGTACATTGCGCCAACACGGCAGTTACAAGGGGGGTTCGTAAGCGCATGCGGGAAAAAATTCGTAAGGGGAAGTATGTAGACATATTCACCCTTACGGAGGAAATGCGGCAAGGTTTTGACGCAGCCAAGAAGCCGGGTGGTATTGGGGAAAATGCGTTTCGCAATTTTCACCAGTGGCTGCGTGGTTTTTTGGTGTTCATGGCTTGCTACACGGAATCGCGTCCCTCGGAGTATGCCAACTTGGTGAAATATTTGTTTTTAGTACACGATATGTACTTAAAATCCAAGGGTTCCGCGTGGCGGGATTACGACGAGAAGTTTCGTCGCAATCAGGATGGCAACCCCATCCTGCCCGCGGGTTTTAAGGATGTTGAGGTGTGGTTGGAGGTCACGCAGCAGGTCAAACCCACCCCGGACGTCACGGCCAAGAAGCCCGGGGCGGCCGGGGCGGTGGCTTCCCGATTGACGGGGAAAGGCAAGTGCTTTGCCTACAACGACGGCAAATGCGTCAAAGGAACGAGTTGTCGTTTTCGCCACTCATGTAGGTTGTGCGGAGCTAGTCACCCGGCCAAGGAATGCACCGCTGCGACAGGCAGTAAGCCTGCCGCTTCCACCGAGGCCGGTGGAGTTGGCAAGTAAGGCCTTCTCCCCGATTATAGTTCCCGAGTTGCAGCGCTGGCTTACCTTGTACCCCGATGAGTCGGCGGCATCGTTTCTCTTGGAGGGCTTTCAGCACGGTTTTCGTTTGCCAATTCCGGATTCGGTCTATGTGGTTGCACGCCAGAATTTGAGATCGGCTCGGGAATTCCCGCAGGAAGTCCGGCGGAAGGTTGACGGGGAGATTGGGCTGGGGCGCATGGCTGGGCCCTACGCCCTTTCCCCGTTGCCCTCCTTGTGCATTTCCCCAGTAGGGGTAGTGCCCAAGAAGGCCATAGGTAAGTTTCGTTTGATACAGCACTTGTCGCACCCGCCGGGGTTGTCAGTCAACGACGCTATCCCGGAAGCCCAGTGCAGAGTGCGATATCAGTCGTTTGACGACGCGCTGCGCTTAGTGCGGGATTGTGGTCCGGGGAGTCTGTTGGCAAAATTGGACGTGGAGTCCGCCTTTCGGCTACTCCCGCTACACCCAGATTCCCTGCGGTTTCTGGGTTTCAAAATAGGGGGCGAATTCTACGTCGATCGGTGTCTCCCCATGGGTTGCTCTGTCTCCTGCGCCTACTTTGAGTGCTTTAGCACATTTTTACACTGGTGCGTCCAGACCGCCTCCGGGCAACTGGGGGTGGCTCACTACCTGGATGATTTTCTTTTTGTAGGGCCCGGGGGCAGTTCGGTCTGTGGGGACATTCTCTCGGTGGCCAGGTCGTTATTCTGCGCTTTAGGGGTACCGGTTGCGCAGGATAAGTGCGAGGGTCCTTGCACTTTTCTTAGCTATTTAGGTATCGAAATTGACACGGTAGGGGGGTGCTGTCGCTTGCCCGAGGATAAGGTGCGGAAACTATTGGGTTTGATTACAGACTGTTTAGGAAAACGCAGGGTTCGGCTTAAGCAGGTGCAGTCATTGCTTGGTTCTCTCAATTTTGCGTGTCGGATTATCCCCATGGGTAGGATTTTCTGTCGCAAACTCGAGCGGGCCACCGCGGGGACGGTTCGGCAGAATTACTCCGTGTACCTTTCCCGCGAGATCAAGGATGATTTGCGGATTTGGGTCTCGTTCCTGGTGTCCTTCAACAGGGAAGTTTTGTGGCCCGCTCCTTGTTGTTCCAGTAAGCAGCTGCAATTGTTCACGGATGCTTCCGGCAGTCTAGGGTTTGGCGCGTTCTTCGCTGGCGCATGGTGCGCTGCGGCCTGGCCGGCATCTTGGGTAACGCGTGGGTTTACCAAGAACCTGCTTTTGCTGGAATTGTTCCCGATCTTAGTGGCGCTTGAGTTATGGGCCGGACGGTTCGCAAATAGGGACATTTTGTTTCTTTGCGACAACTTGGGGGTAGTGCATGCGATTAATAATCAGCGTTCCTCCTCTCCGCAGGCGCTGCGACTGCTAAGGCATTTAGTGTTGGTTTGTTTGCAGCGCAATATTAATTTTAGGGCTCGCCACGTTCCTGGAGTTGACAATGGAATTGCGGATGCATTGTCCCGGTTCCAGTTTGACAAATTCAGGACGTTGGTTCCGGGAGCGGAGGCAGAGGGGTTACAGTGCCCACCTTCTGTCTGGCAGATGGTCGAAGCGGTTTAACGGCATTAGCCAGGTGTGCACTGGCTCCCTCCACGCTACGAGCGTATGATGCTGCATGGCGGGATTGGTCAGCCTTTCAGAGTAGGTACGGGGTAGCAGGTGAGTCCTCGGCCGACGCCCTGTTGACCTTTGTTTGGGAGCATTACCAAAACGGTAGGTCAAAAGCGGCCATGGCTACTGCCCTTGCGGGCATCGCCTTTCACTCGCGACTCCACGGGACGGCGGACCCCACGGGGTCGTTTGTCCTTTCCAGAGCGCTGAAAGGCTGGGCTAGGTTGCACCCGGCGCCTGCGGATTCACGTAGGCCTATAACGTTGCAGCTGCTAGCAGAATTGCTGCGTGTGCTACCTCAGATTGCGTCCTCGGAATTTGAGGTGGCATTGTTTAGTAGCGCTTATGCCCTGGCCTTTTTTGGGGCTTTTCGGGTGAGCGAGTTAGTGGCGAGCAGCAAGGCGTCCCGGGAATCGGGTCTGCTCTACGAGAATGTGCGCTTGCAGGAGGACCTGTTGCTCTGTAGGATTGTGCGATCCAAGACAGATCAAACAGGTCGGGGTCGCTGGTTGTCCTTGGAGGCTCAGGGAGGTATGGGCGTTTGCCCGCTGCGGTTGACGCAAGAGTATGTGCGGTTAAGACCTCCGGGGGGCAACCAGTTGTTGGTGCACGCGCAGTCGGACCCTCTGACAAAGTTTCAGTTCTCATCGGTGTTCAAGAAATGTTTGACGGCGTTGGGCTTGCAGGAGGCGGACTTCGGTACTCATTCCTTTCGGATTGGGGCGGCTACCCATGCGGCGGCCGCCGGTTCATCACCGGCGGCTATTCGGGAGTTGGGTCGCTGGAAGTCGGCCTCCTATAAGTCCTATGTCCGTATAGATAAGTTATAAGTGCGCCTGTTGCGCTAACCCAAAAACGTGTTTACTCGTCGGTTTTTGAACGCTTACCGTTCAGGAATCGAGGGTGTGAAGCGAATTTTTAACATTTTTCCTCCGAGGGGGCCTAATTTCAATTGGCTGTTCTATCAAGGTCCACGGGAGGTTTTTTGAGTTTTCTCCTTCACTTGGGTTTAATTGGTTACGTTGTGTTTAAGTTACAGATTATGTGCATAATCTGACATTAGGATATTTTCCTTTACAGCTGTCATCAATTTTGGAGGCCACATATGGATGGTTGGTCATTCCTATGTTTTTTGGGCGGAGAAACATCCCATGGCGTCTAGGGCGACTGAGATTTTTGGGTCCAGGCAATTTAGATGGTTAGGTGTTAGGGGCATGTTATGGGGTGATCTGTTGCGCGTCCTTTTTTCTCGGGAGCGCCGCTGGGGTCGCCCCAGTTGTATTATCATTCATTTGGGTGGTAATGATCTGGGCCGAGTTAAAGGCATAGACTTGATTTTGTCTATAAAGGCGGATGTGGTGGCGATACGTTGTCACTGGCCTGGGGTATGCATTGTCTGGTCGGAAATGGTGCCCCGTTTCCATTGGCGTGGTGCGGTGCGTTTCTCGGCGCTGGAGAAAGCACGCAAAAAGGTGAACTCGACGGTGTCTCTTTTTGTCAAGGCCATAGGCGGAGTGGCAATTAAGCATCCTCTGCTGGTGCTGCGGAACAGGCAGTTCTATAGAGACGATGGGGTTCACCTTTCTCCGGAAGGAGTGCAGTTTTTTCTGGAGGATATTTTCGGTCTTTTTCGTTAGAGCTAGTTAGTTTCTTATTTGGTTAATCTTGTGGTTTGCGGATGGCGGTGGCGGTTTGGTAAACCTTGGTGGCGGGAAATCGCTGCCAACCAGCTGTCACACAGGCATAAGTGGTCATTGTGGGGCTCCCTCTTTAGAAGGACGGCAGGTGTGTCCTTTTCTTGCGGTTGGACATTTAGACGTTCCCCTGCGGGAACCGAACGTTTGCCAGAGAAAGAGGGGTAAGGCCAGCACAATGCGGGTTATGCGGGAAGGAGGCGGGGTATGTGTACTCCCCTCCTTGGTTTGGTGGTTTTCATCTAGGTGACGGGTGCTGGTGTTTGGCAGCGGTTTTCTGTTTGCCATCCTCCAAACTAAAGTTAAATATATATTCAATTCAATTCTAATTCGGCCTCAATTATTAGTTTAAAGAGTTGGTCAGCGATTAATAAACATCGTCTGACCTTTAACTCCAGCTACTGTGTCCGTGTCTTTATTTCAGTGTGTGGTGTGGTTTTATTTAGTGATAAGCTAGCTTAAATAAAAGGTTTATGTAATCACAATAAAGTTATGAGCGGCTTAGATAAGCTGAAGGCTGCATAAGCCTGAGGCCATATAAGCGATCAACTTTTTGTGATTGGTTGTTAAATGACTAAGCAGTTGCTAGGCAGATCAGTTTTCCCGGTTGGTTTTTCCTATTGGATTAGAGGGTTGTGCATCAAGATGAAGAGGAGGGTCTTAGGTTAGTATATAGGGGGTGGCCATTTTGCTAGACTTCCTCTTGCCATTCAGTTTATGCCCGCCCGCCCTCCCAGAATGCGTCTACGTTTTTTGTTCTTGCTGTGGGCTATTGAAAGCCAGATTGGCGGGAAATCGCTGCCAACCAGCTGTCACACAGGCATAAGTGGTCATTGTGGGGCTCCCTCTTTAGAAGGACGGCAGGTGTGTCCTTTTCTTGCGGTTGGACATTTAGACGTTCCCCTGCGGGAACCGAACGTTTGCCAGAGAAGGAGGGGTAAGGCCAGCACAATGCGGGTTATGCGGGAAGGAGGCGGGGTATGTGTACTCCCCTCCTTGGTTTGGTGGTTTTCATCTAGGTGACGGGTGCTGGTGTTTGGCAGCGGTTTTCTGTTTGCCATCCACCAAACTAAAGTTAAATATATATTCAATTCAATTCTAATTCGGCCTCAATTATTAGTTTAAAGAGTTGGTCAGCGATTAATAAACATCGTCTGACCTTTAACTCCAGCTACTGTGTCCGTGTCTTTATTTCAGTGTGTGGTGTGGTTTTATTTAGTGATAAGCTAGCTTAAATAAAAGGTTTATGTAATCACAATAAAGTTATGAGCGGCTTAGACCCAATTTAAGCCCCAAATACTTTTATTATGACCAATAATACACTTCTGTACTGTTATCCTATATTATTTGGGCCTTATTGGGGGAGAATATTCTCCATTCTCACCTACACTTTTCTCTAGTTTTGCCGGCAATAAGTATCATGTGAATTCCCTTTTTGCATATTTGCAATTGGATCATACTTTGCTACGCTCCCTCACTCTGCAGAAGACTCCCTGAAATAGAAGCAATCTCCCTGACTCCCTCAATAGTCCAGCAATCTCCCTGATTGCACCTTAACCCCATTATGCAGCTGTTACATTCTTTGTGGGGAAATAAATCACAGATACATACATTCAAATAGGAACATCAGTGCCATTTCCCTGCACTATAAGGCACAATGATCCCTATGGCTACATGCATTTTAAATAAAGTTTCTCGTGGCCATTTATAGTATATGGAACCTCTTGTAAAGCACAATACACAAACAAATTCTGCAAAGTATAAGTGTCTTTCTTCAACAAGTAGACTTATTAACTTTGGGGCTCATTTACATTTGGATATAAGTCATTTTTATGACACGCCTCTCAGATATAGCAGTACACGTCCGCACTGATAGGCGTTACTTTCACATCTCCCAGAAATGCTTTTTCAAAAGTAGGCAAGTATGAATTGGATAGCTTGAAAAATGGGAGAGCACATATTGGCATAAAGACAACTTTTCATGCAAAAAGCGGCTCTCCTCGCGCGATAGGTGTGCAAAGTCTAATCAGTCCAAAATGGCTGCTTCACTATATATAGGCAGCAGGTAATGTTCTGTTATTAAACAACTGTTAGAAATGTATCCAGTGTTTTGCTGGATAGACCAGGTTCTCGTTGAAAATGGTAGATTTACAAAACCCTGCACATGCAGAGGACCTGGCCCTGCTGAGTACCGAATAATTCCAAACACATTGCTTGCTTTGCTTTATCAGAGCATGTGCAGTGCAAACACAGGCAAAGTCCAGTTTCAATACTGACTTGCGTTCATCCCTGCATCAGATCTTTCATCATTCTTACGTACTTTGCATTTCGGGAGAAGCCTGGAGAGGAGATGCAGATGACCACTCGGGGGACGGGGCACACCTTTATGCCCACCCCACCATGGTAAATTGCAGCAAATCATAGGTACCTGTAAAGGAGTGTGGCTAAAATGATACAAGACATGTCATATCAGCCGCACCCCCTTCCCACGGAATATTCCTAGTATTGGGGGTCATTCCGAGTTGTTCGCTCGTTATTTTTTTCTCGCAACGGAGCGATTAGTCGCTAATGCGCATGCGCAATGTCCGCAGTGCGACTGCGCCAAGTAAATTTGCTATGCAGTTAGGCTTTTTACTCACGGCATTACGAGGTTTTTTCTTCGTTCTGGTGATCGTAATGTGATTGACAGGAAGTGGGTGTTTCTGGGCGGAAACTGACCGTTTTATGGGTGTGTGCGAAAAAACGCTACAGTTTCTGGGAAAAACGCGGGAGTGGCTGGAGAAACGGAGGAGTGTCTGGGCGAACGCTGGGTGTGTTTGTGACGTCAAACCAGGAACGACAAGCACTGAACTGATCGCAGATGCCGAGTAAGTGTGGAGCTACTCAGAAACTGCTAAGAAGTGTCTATTCGCTATTTTGCTAATCTTTCGTTCGCAATTTTGATAAGCTAAGATTCACTCCCAGTAGGCGGCGGCTTAGCGTGTGCAAAGCTGCTAAAAGCAGCTTGCGAGCGAACAACTCGGAATGACCCCCATTATCTCCACATCCTGCACACTTCACTAGGAAGTGGACGGGTTGCAGGAAATCCACCCACTCTTCCAGGGATCAGGGGACTAGCTACAAAAATGTGAATTCCTCAGACCTTCCGGGAGAGTAGGTTAGTATCCCAATAATGTAGTGTTGTTGCTACAGGCATGGTGGAAGCAGGACTCTATCCAGGACATAGAAACATAGAATTTGATGGCAGATAAGAACCACTTGGCCCATCTAGTCTACCACCTTTCTTTTTAACCTTTAGGTAACGTATATGCTATTTGATCCTTAGGTTTTGGTAAAGATATTTATATGCCTATCCCAAGCATGTTTAAATTGCTCTACTGACTTTGCTTCAACCACCTCTGGTGGGAGGCTATTCCACTCATCCGTTACACTTTCTGTAAAGTAGTTTTCCTTATATTTCCCCTGAACCTACCTTCCTCCAGTTTCAGCACATATATTTGTGTTCTAATACTTCTCTTCCTTTGAAGAATGTTTCCCTCCTGGACCTTGTTAAAAACTTTGGTATATTTGATACGCTTGGTATATACAGGTTGAGTATCCCATATCCAAATATTCCGAAATACGGAATATTCCGAAATACGGACTTTTTTTTAGTGAGAGTGAGATAGTGAAACCTTTGTTTTTTGATGGCTCAATGTATACAAACTTTGTTTAATACACAAAGTTATTAAAAATATTGTATTAAATGACCTTCAGGCTGTGTGTATAAGGTGTATATGAAACATAAATGAATTGTGTGAATGTACACACACTTTGTTTAATGCACAAAGTTACAAAAAATATTGGCTAAAATGACCTTCAGGCTGTGTGTATAAGGTGTATATGTAACATAAATGTATTCTGTGCTTAGATTTAGGTCCCATCACCATGTTATCTCATTATGGTATGCAGTTATTCCAAAATACAGAAAAATCCCAAATCCAAAATACCTCTGGTCCCAAGCATTTTGGATAAGGGATACTCAACCTGTATTGATAAGTTTCTATCATGTTCTTTTCTCTTCTCTACTACAGACTATATATATATATTAAGATATTTTAGTCTTTCCTGGTAAATTTTGTGGTGTAGACCATGCACCATATAGTTGCCCTTCTTTGTGCGCTCTCTAAGGTATTTATATCTTGCTGGAGATGTGGGCGGGATGTAATGCTGTCTGAGTTGGCCAGAGATGCAGGTTGGACGGCTTTTAAAATGGCAATCATTTAGGGGGGGCGTGGCCTGACGGGATATGGAGTAGGACGTGTTTTCCTAGCTCCCCAGCCGACTATATCCTGAACATATCCTGCACCCCCTGAGTGACTGCATAAGTGGCCCTGTACAGGTACCTTATTACCTGCTGCCCGTTCTGGACCTCGTTTTGGGAGGATACAGTGCCCGGTGCCCCTGCTGAGACCGTTGGAAGGGGTGAGCTGTCCCAGACCTACATGCAGCCGGCGCCATCTTGGATAGTGCTGCAGGGGAGCTTCACCATCCGCCTCCCACCCGGCTTGCCTGACATACCCCGCGGCCGGTGAGTGGATAGCGCGGGGTCCCCGCCACCCGAACAGAGCCTCAATCTGCTCCTCTTCCCCGCCGGACGAACAGGGCGCTTGTCGCGGCCGTGCTGCATCGGAAAGCCGTCGGGCGCCATCTTGCGGTTGGCGGGCCGCGCACACGGAGCTCCGCTGCCCGCTCCTGACAGCCCTGAAATCAATTTGGAAAAGGCCTGAGCGCTGACTGGGGGGCACCTCTCGCTGCCTAATATAGGAGCCCTTGCACCCCTAAGGGTATAATACCGGCTGGGCTGATTGTGGGATATCCCGGGCGCCATCTTGGGGTTGGCAACAGACTCAGTTCTGTTCCTACCCACACACCCCCTGCTGGAAGTGCCTGGAGACTGGTGCCTATTACAGTGAAAACCTGCATTGCTTTGCCTCAGGAAAGTACTGGCTGTTAAGGTGAGAAAGTGCCTGACTCCCTGATCCCGATCACAGCTCCCGAATTCATAGTGCCGACACGCAGCAACATAATCAAGAACACTGGTCCTTTTATATATATATATTTGTCCCGTGCCTCTCGGCCCTCACGCGGCGTGCTAGTGCCTGCGTCCCCTCTCTCGGTCTGCATTGCTTTGATACATAATTGGACGTATACGGCGGCATTGTGTTGTCCAAGATGGTGAAAGGCCGCCAACAAAACGCGGCGGCGGGCGCAATGGAGAAGTTTGTCCGTAACCCCGGCCCCCAACAACAGAGGAGGGAAATTACGCAAGCTGAGTCCTCGCCCCCCTCTCCTGCATACAGCTCTGCCTCATCTGAACCGCCTGATGCTGCGTTACAAAGAGTGTTGGATGCCGTGACAGCTAGTAAGGCCCGCTTGGCTGACAAAATTGGGCAGGTGCAGTCTGATCTCTCCATTATCCATCAGGACCTACAACGGGTGAGAGAGAGGGTGGGTGAGGCCGAAACCCGTATCTCCAATGTCGAGGATACTATCACTCCACTGGGACGGCGTACGGATACTTTGGAGTCTCAGATGACTGATGTGCACAAAAAACTGACGGATATGGAGGGACGCTTACGTCGCAATAATGTCCGTTTCATTGGTTTGCCCGAGAAGGAGGAAGGCTCATCTCCTGAGGAATTTCTAGAAACATGGCTTTGGAAGGCATTTGGTCCCGATGAATTCTCGCCTCATTTCACCATAGAACGAGCTCATAGGGTTCCGATGCGCCCACTGCCCCCGGGGGCTCCACCTCGTACCTTCATCGCCAAGTTCCTTCACTTCCGCGACCAAGATACTGTTCTGAAACTTGCTCGCACGAAAGGGCCCCTAAAATGGAACGGGTCGCCAATATCGGTCTTCCCAGACTTTGCGGTGGAGGTGCAGAAAGACAGAGCTCAATTTCTGCCTGTTAAGAGGAGGCTCCGGGAACTTGACTTGCCGTACGCCATGCTCTTTCCATCACGATTACGAGTGGTAGCTGATGGTGAGACTACATTTTTTGCGACTCCTCGAGAGGCGATGGTATGGCTGGATAGACGCTTCCCGGCGAGACGGGCTCTTGCTGATCCGTGATTAATTCCTGGGACTATGGGTGCAAGAGAGTTTATGTACAGGATAAGATTATCTGCATATATACTGGGGGGATGCAGGATGTGAAAAATGTTTATGTATCTCAGTGATGCTCCCTGAGGGTGTGTGGGTGGTAGGGGGGATAATTGCCTGCCCTATTTTCTATCCTGTTAATCTTCTCACGCAGGCCAATCATTATATGCATATTGCTGGGATGCTGGGGAGGGGAGAACTGGGGAGAGACGAGGAATATATTAGAGGCCCGAATATACTCGATCATATATTGTTCTTAAGTCCCGGGGGGTGACTTTGTATGTTTTGTCCCCTTTTTTTATTTTATGGGGGCGATTTCGTCTAATGGCTGGGGATATTTTGTTTGTGCTTTGTTCTCTCTATCTTAGGGTCATTATATATTTGGCTCCACCCAGAGTATAACTGGTTGAGTGCTCTGGGTCTGAGCCGGTGTTAGGTTAAGGGATCCAAGTATGCTGCAGGTTGGGAGAAGTGTACAGGGTGGGGGGAGGGAGGAAGTTAATAGCTACGGTTGTCTATGGTATGGATACTTAGAATGTGAGTGTGTGTGGCTTACGAATCTATTAATTGAGCGGTGGTGCCCTTTACTTATATTCAAGGAGGGTGGATCTGACTGGCTGTGGGCTGCAGCCTCTATTATTGCCAAAACGACCACTCATGGCTGGGCTTAGGATGTTGTCATGGAATGTACGGGGTCTCAATGACAAGATTAAGAGATCTCTGGTGCTTCGACAAATTAAGCAGTATGCCGCTGATGTGATATGTCTTATGGAGACCCACCTGGTGGGCAGCAAGACCCTAGCCATTAAAAGGCCTTGGGTAGGGTGGGCATTCCATTCTACACACACTTCTGCCTCTCGGGGGTCTCTATTCTTGTAAAAAGGACTGTTCCCTTTGTATTGGAGTCAGTACAAACGGACCCATGGGGGAGATATGTTTTTTTAAAGTGTAAGATCCACTGTACCCCTTTGCTTTTGCTGTCCGTGTATGTGCCTCCCCCGTACTCCTCCGATGTCCTAAAAAAGGTTGCAGGGTTTATGGCCTTGTCACCGGGAACACCCGTGGTTTGTGTGGGGGATTTTAACAATGTGCTGGATAAAACGATGGATAGATTCTCAGCTAATCCCTCTGGTCCACACTCCGGTAGAAATGATTTTGCTGAGGTCGTGTCGGGGCTGGGCCTGGTTGATCCCTGGAGACTGAGACATCCATTTGTTAAACAATATTCATGTTTCTCACACTCCCACTCCTCGTTCTCTAGGATTGACCTTCTCTCGAGCGATCTGATTCCTAGGGTCCGGGATAGCAAATATGAGACTAGGGGTATATCGGATCACTCCCCTTTAACATTGATCCTGGATTTTAATTGCTCTAGAGGCCAGACAGTGTGGAAGTTTAACCCGTTCTGGCTAGTACATATGGGAGATGGCTCCGATCTGGTGGCCGCGTGGCGGGAATTTTTCGAGATAAACAGGGTTGGGCAACCTATCTCTAATCTATGGGATGCGTTCAAGGCCTTTTTGCGGGGAACCCTAATTAAACGAGTGGCTAATTTAAAAACATTTTTCAGGCACCGGGAGTCCGAACTAGAGACCATAAGTGTTGCTGCAGAGGCACAATATTTACAGGATTGCTTGGATAGTTCCAAATCTGCATGGTTGTCAGCTCAGGGGGAATGGAGGGAATATCTAATGGAAAAGACTCAGCATAGACTTCTCTTCTCCTCTCACGCCTTTTACGCCTCCGGGGATAGGCCAGGATCATATTTAGCCTCCCTGGCACGGGGTGAGAGGTCCGCTAATACCGTGGTTGAAATAGAGGCCTCAGACGGTACCACTTTACTGCAGACCCCACAGATTGCGTCGGAATTTGTGTCGTACTATAGGAGGTTATATAGCTCTAAAGTAGACTGTACCCCGATGCAGTTAGAAGAATATTTACAGACTATACAGCTCCCCTTGCTGACTTGTGAGGCACGTGACTTCCTCGAGGCACCTATTTCACCGGAGGAGATTGCGACTGCGATCAACGCTGCCCCCAATGGGAAGGCTTCGGGGCTCGACGGCATACCGTCTGAGTTATATAAACGCCATTTAGATTTTTTTGTCCCCCAATTACTTGAGTTATACAATCAGATATTTACACAGGAATCCCTCCCGTTATCTATGGCGGAGGCATTGATTATTGTCCTTCCGAAGCCCGATAAGGACCATAGGAAAGTTGATTCTTACAGACCTATCTCCCTTCTTCCGACCGACATTAAAATCCTGGCCAAAATCCTAGCATGTAGATTAAATCAGGTCATTACGCAGCTCATACACCCAGATCAGACGGGATTTATGCCCAATAAATCAACATCCATTAATCTCAGACGATTATTTACCCATCTCCAGGTCTCCCGTGAGGCAACCTCATCCATAGTAGTTTCATTGGATGCCGCTAAGGCCTTTGATTCCGTGGAATGGGAATATTTGTGGAGTATCATGCGCAAGTTTGGTATAGGCCCCAGTTTTATTAAATTTGTCCATTTGATGTACTCCTCTCCCCTGGCTAGGGTGGCGGTTAATGGCTTTGTGCCGCACTCCTTTCCATTATCTAGAGGTACTCATCAGGGATGCCCATTGTCCCCTACCCTGTTTGCGATGGCCATTGAACCACTTGCTTGTCTTCTGCGAGCGAACCCTGAGATTGTAGGCTATACAGTGGGCACCAGAGAGGAGAAAATAGCTTTATATGCCGATGACATCCTGCTATTTGTAGATCGCTATGCTGAGTCTATGCCTAAGATTTTAGATATTATTAATAAGTTCGGATGTTACTCCGGGCTCCTGATAAATTGGGAGAAATCCTCCATTATCCCACTACAGGGTGAGGTCCCGGCCTCCCCAATGGTTGCTCTTCCTCTAAGGTGGGTGAATTCCTTTAAATATCTGGGCATTTGGGTATCCAATGACTCTCATAAATTTACTACTCTTAATATTACACCGCAAATATCTTATCTCCGTAGTAAGGTGAAGGTCTGGGGGAAACTGCCCCTGACAGTTACGGGGAGGGTTAACTTGGTGAAAATGGTTTTTCAGCCCAAACTCCTGTACATACTACAACAATCCCCAATATATATCCCCCAGAAAACTTTCAAACAAATAGATGGTTTGATGTCCTCTTTGGTCTGGGCTAGTAAACGGGCACGGTTGAAACTTACTACTCTGACCAGGTCCAAAACGTCAGGGGGGCTGGCTCTTCCCAACTTTCGTTTTTATTACTTGGCAGCACAATTAGCACATCTATGGGAATGGGTTAATGATTCTGACACCTCAAGTCTGCACTCGCAGACGGTGCTGCAGGAGTATCCCGGTGGCTCCCCACTGAGACTACTTCTCTGTGGAGGCGTCAAGGGGTCGGCACTGCCACTTATTAAACAATATATCACTATTTGGAGGCAGGCACACCGGATAATGCAGGGGCAGGGCATTGACCCTGACACTCCGCTGGACAGTAAATACGGATTGCCGGAGTTGTGTCAGCTTCAGGTCAGGGAGGTGTGGGAACCGTGGGGAATAACTTCACTGGGACACTTATACACTGGCGGGTTCTTTAAATCCTTTCAGCAGATTCAACAGGAATTCAATGTCCCATCAGCATATTTTTATCGCTTCCTTCAATTACGACATGCTATGACTGCCCAATTCCCCGATGGCCCGCCGGCACTCACTCATTCCCCGGTCAAATTGCTGTTGCAGACGGTGGGACCCAGTCATTTAGTCTCCAAAATATATGGCCGTTTACTCCAAATGCACCATATAGACCCCCTTGGCGCCCTCAGGACCAAGTGGGAATCTGATCTAGGTCCAGTATCGGATGATATGTGGGAGGGTGCTCTGGGATCGAGCCGGCTTTCAACATCGTCTGTTAGATATCAACAAATTCAGTTGTTCGTGCTCCACAGAGTATACATGTCACCTCTGAGATTGTCACATATAGGGGGATCCCATAATTCAAAATGTCCCAAATGTGGCAGTCTGGGAGCAGACTTTTGGCACATGATATGGTTATGCCCCTTGGTGTCAATCTTTTGGGAGGCGGTTATACGTGCCATTGTGGCCACGGGTATCCCCTCTACCATACTTACACCTATATCTTGTATGTTAGCAACTATAGATGAGGAGGCTCTAGATCCACCCAGTCGACGCTATGTTATAAACCTCTGTGCTTTGGCCAAGGTCTGCATAGCCAGACTGTGGATGGCTAATGAAGCCCCCAAACTACAATCCTGGATCGCTCTGGTCAATGCCTCTGTTACACATGAAAAATTTGTATATCTGGCCAGGAATGCGGAAAAAAAGTTTATTGCTATATGGGGAAAGTGGTTGAGCTCTAGCTATTTCGCTTCACGGATGAATAATGCCGATCCCTAGATTTATTTAACTAACCGATGTAGGTGTTCTCTATGTGGGATCCCTGGGGTGGGTGGCCATGGCCAGCCAGATTCAAAGTTTCAAAGGCATGATACTGACATGACAAAAGATAATAAGATATGTGTATAATATAATATATAGAAAATTTGGGTCATCACTGCTCTGTTGCTATTTATGTCTTCGAATGAGGTACATAACACCACATCACAATATGTTATTTATGAAATACCGTAAGCATGTTGTTTTATTACTTTCTATTTGTATAAGTGTTTAAGTCTAGGTGGGCTATGTTTGTTATAGCTGCCCTAGGCATTGTTTAAATGTTAAAGCATTGTAAAAACCAATAAAAACTTATTGAATTTAAAAAAAAAATGGCAATCATTTACAAGGAACGTCCGAGTTCAGCCGGCAACCCGCACCTCTGGCCGACTCGGGCGGCATATCCTCTTGCCCATGGTCTCCAGAACTGGGCACAGTATTCCAGATGAGGCAGTACCAATTACTTATACAGTGACATTACTACTTCTTTTTTTCCTTCTACTGATCAATAAGATTTGTTTGGCATGATCTCCCACCAGTAAATCCATGCTGTTTGGGATCCTGTAAATTGTTGGATTTAAGATATTTCACAACTCTTTCTTTTAATAGTGTTTCAGTTGCTTACCATACTACTGATGTAATGATGGCCATACACTAGGTCAATATCGTGTACGATTTCGATGCCTCATTTGATGCATCTTGTGTACATTGTTCATGTTTTGGCTATTATTACAATTCGATGTGTGTTCCCGTGGGTCGAGTGTTGCATCCTCAGATCATAAGTGCAGCCCATATTATCCATCGTAAACGTATGCACATCGTACTATGTTTTTTGCACATATGACGCATCGTACGATTCCCTGGACTTTTTTTTGTGAGGCACACAAATCGATCGTTTAACAATGGTTTGTTAGCACATTGTGTGTCACTCGTGTCTGGAACTGCCAGGGAGCTGCCATGGAGGTTGAAGGGAAATTGAGGTACAACTCGCATCTGATGCACGCTGTTCTGATGTATGGCCAGCATCAGGCTTACTGGTCTGTAGTTACTTGCTTCTTCTTTGCTTCCCCTGCTGGTACTACATTTGCTCTTTGCCAGTCCTCTGGAATTGCACCTGTAGCCAGTAACTGGTTGAATAATTCTGTTAATGGTGCTCCCAGCAAATCTTTAAGCTCTTTTAGTATCCGTGGAAGTATGCGATCTGGCCCCATTGCTTTATCCACTTTCAGTTTGGTGAGTTCTATTAGGAACTTCTCCTTTGTAAATGCACTTTCAGCCACCTTATTTTTTTTTATGTCCATGCAACTTAAATGTGGACCATTTCCCTTTCTTTTTGTAGTGACTATTGAGCAACAATAGTTATTTAGATACACTTCTATTGCCTTGTCCCCCTCAACCAAACTCTCAATCTCTGTCTTAAGTCTTATTATTCTTCCATTTC
Source organism: Pseudophryne corroboree (assembly GCF_028390025.1). NCBI lineage: Eukaryota > Metazoa > Chordata > Amphibia > Anura > Myobatrachidae > Pseudophryne > Pseudophryne corroboree. The sequence continues at coordinate 126,047,954 of NC_086444.1, read as the reverse complement.
AGTTTCTCCTTTCACTTAAAAAGTTTTGCCCCCTTTATATCAACTGACTGGATCATTTTCTCCTCAGCTTCTACCTTTGCTTGCATGATCAACTTCTAATAGGCCCTACACACTGGCCGATGTGTATGACCGTTATGAACAATTTTGTTCAGTAATGAATGAGAAATTGTTCATATTTTTCAGTGTGTAGGCACCAACGATGAACGATGCTCGGCCCCACGGTCATTCATCGTTGGTGCCGGCTCGTTTATACATGCAAGGCAATATGGACAATATTGTCCATATTAGCATGCAGGGCTATGGGGCCGGGTGACATCAGGGAGTGAAGAAACTTCACTCCTCCCGTCACCCCCCGCCACCGGGTCGGCCGTCGGGCACCTTGGCGGAAAATGGCCAGTGCGTAGGGTGCATTAGCCTCCTTTCATCTGGCAAGGTAAACTTCTTTGTTATTATTTTGAGGCTGCTTTTCTTTTCCTGGTGCTTTTCCTAACCCTTTTGATGTAAAGGTCCCCATTTTTGCAAAGTCAGCCTTCCTAAACTCAAAAACCTTTGTTGTTGGGTGGCACGAGTTGGACCCTGTCTTTATACTAAACCATACTGTTTGATGATCACTGGATCCTATGTTCTCACCCACATATATGTCTGACATCCTGTCACCATTTGAGTATTAAATCTAATATTGCGTCCTTGCGAGTAGGCTCCTTCACCAATTGCTTGAGGTATGCTTCAGGTAAGGAATTTAAAAATTTGCCACTTCCAGTAGAGTTTGCAAAAGATCCTTCCCAATTTACCTTAGGTAGAGTAAAGTCTCCAATAATTATGACCTCTCTTTTCAAATCCATTTGGCCTGTCCTGGTGGTCTATAGATCACCCTAGTGCGAATAGTGTCCTCCTAACCCCCCCTCCCCCACCCCCACCCCCCACCCAATGGGTCTCAGTTTTTTCTTCAATATTTTATATTAAAGTAGCATCTGTGCTTTTTTTCAGATACATTGCTACCCATCCTTCGATTCTTACCATTCTGTCATTTCTAAAATTGTGTCCTAGTATAGCTATAGATACAAAAGATTCTCTGGAGATAAATACACTCCAAAAATCCCGGCGCAAATTAATCAATAGTATTCATTAATTAGCCACTTGCTGCACACACTAAAGGATTAGCTAGATCCTAAAACATTTCAAGACAAAAAAACACAAAGATAAGTGGTGCGCTAGTGTGTATTTATATACCTTTAAATTCAAAAGGTTTAGGTGTCTGCTTATGCTCAAAACTGAAATAAATAACCATAGAATCTGCTTTATAAATAAATCAATTAATCTTTACTTCAATTAATAAACAATATATTACACATAAAAGTTATAAAATCAAGGGATTGGTTTGTATACAGTGGCGGTTCTTGCCACGGGCAAGCAGGACTTTTGCCCGGGGCGCCGCCTTCCGGAGAGCGCTGGCGCCATCCGGAGGGCGCCGCACCGTGGCAAGATCCGCCACTGCTGCCCGCTGTGTCCCCCGTCCGCCTCCGCTGCCCGCTGCCGTCCCCGTCCTCGGCGCCTCCTGTGAAGGGAACTAGACGCTATGCGTCTAGTTTCCCTTCGTGGAGAGTAACTGCTGAGCGGTGCGCGATGACGTCATCGCGCACCGCACAGCAAAGGTCCTCTCCACGAAGGGAACTAGACGCATAGCGTCTAGTTTCTCTTCGTGGAGAGGACCTTTTGCTGTGCGGTGCGCGATGACGTCATCGCGCACCGCTCAGCATTCAAGCGGCGCTTTCAATGTACAGGGGGCGTGACTCACCACGCCCCTTGTATTAGGCCACGCCCCTTTCCTGCCCGGGGCGCTCTGCGCCCTTGAACCGGCCCTGTTTGTATACCACACACTCAATTGGGAAGCATCAAATAGCCTCTAGCGCTGTATGATTATTAGCAACAATGTACCTCTTTAGACACTAAACAGACCATTTGCAATCTGCTAAATAATGTGTCAAGCTGTAACAATTCACTGACAGTTCTGCAAGGAAAAGAGTCTCTCCTATCCTCCTGCTCCTGGCGTCCCAGTGCAGAGGGATGCTGCTGTATAATAGTTTACCCGAGCTTACGGGAATGTCTAGTAGTGCAGTCACCCGGAGAGATGTACGTTCCTGTGATTGTCAGTGTAATTATCCACCGCCCGCACTAAAGTGCAATCTCAGTTCTGGCCGGCGGGTATGAAATTAATTGCTCCCAGTTACCGCTTTCCGATGTGGCCGCTGGACTTGGCACAGTCTCGGTCCTGGCTTGCGGGTAAACGGAGCTCCAGTTTGCGCTTGTAACGAGGCCGTTGTAGAAAGTGCTCGTACGATGCTTCCGTCAGTGTGTGGCAGCAAACGGGGATATGACGTCAACGCGTTTCGTCCCGTCGTAAATCGGGACTTCCTCAAGACTGAAGGGCTCATTCCATCTTGGCCCTTATTTAAATCCCCGTATGGACCGCCTTTCATTTATAATTACAAACACATGTGTGGTACAGACTCGGTCTTAGACGTTACATACACGCTGATCTCATGTGATTATAATTACATGGGTCCGTATGTTAAGTCTAGATACTTGGATTTATATATATTTAACAGTTAATAGTTAAAAATAAGTAGTTAAAAAGCAGACTCTAGGTACTTAATAAACAGCAAATATTTCTATATAAGCACATATACGAGCATTATAATAGAGCTTTCAAAAAATTCAGATGTTTCTAATTAAGCATTAAAGGCAACAGTGTTAGTATTCACATTATGGTCAGTATCACCAATATTAATATTTAATTTTTAATTTTAGCTGTTCATGATTTTAATCAGGATGACAATAGTAAAATATATGATTCATGTCGTTACTACCATTCCACATATAAATTTACCTAATCTAAGCAGGTGTAATCAATCGCCTCGTTAAGCCCCTTGGGACTTAACGTATCCAGTTTAAATATCCAAGCAGATTCTCCAATACATAGCTGCCGATATCTATTTCCACCCCTCCTGGTATTACAAAATTGTTCAACCACTATTAAAGATAGCCCCTTCGGATCCCCATTGTGACATTTAATGAAATGTCTTGATACACTATGTTTAGTAGATTTATTGATAATATTACGTCTATGTTCCCTAAAGCGACATTTAATTGTTCTAATAGTCCTGCCGACATATTGCAGTCGGCATGGACATTGTAAAACATACACAGAATAAGTGGATTCACAGTTTAGATATTGTTTGATCGGAAAACTCCCCCCACTACTACAAGATATAACGTTTGTTGATCCATTATTCATATGCCCACAAGTAAGGCAAGTGGATTTGTTGCACCTATAGCTACCACAAGGTCTATTAGGGAGCCAACATTCTAGCTGATCTTTTTTTGCTTGTTTGATTGGTCTCAAATCACTCGGTGCTAATAGATTCCTTAAATTTATGTTTTTCTTATATATTATCCTTGGTTTATCTCCAATGTACTGATTCAATACATGATCTTGTTTCAATATTTCAAAATTCGTGTTCATGATCTTTTTTATCTTATTCGATTTGGAGTTAAACTTAGATACAAATAATAGCTCTTCTGAGGGGTCAAGCTGATTGGTGGCTCCCAATGTTCTTATAGAAGGTTTAAATTGGGATCTCGAAGTAATCCTACTATCCAGTATTCCAGTATTAGTCTCTGTTCTCTCTATTGCTTTAGTAGAGGTCAAAGCCTCCTCTAAAAGCTTCTGTGGATATCCTCTTCTTTTAAAATGATTAATCATGGTATCAGATTGTTCAGTGAAATCCTTATCTCTTGAGCAGTTGCGTCTAATACGCATTAATTGATTTTTGGGTATATTTTTGATCCATGGTTTAAAATGAGCACTTTCATAATGTAAATAATTGCTCGTTCCCACTGGTTTAATATAATTATTGGATACAATCACCTCGTCTTGGATTGAGAAAGCCACATCAAGAAAGTTAATCGCATCAAAATCAAAAGTGTATGTGAATTTAAGATTATAAGTGTTGTTATTGACAACATTAACAAACTCTTGTGCTTGTGTGAGACCCCCATCCCAAATAATAAACAAATCGTCAATAAAACGGCCATAGAGGACCAGGTTATCTTTAGTGTCTAAAGAGGTACATTGTTGCTAATAATCATACAGCGCTAGAGGCTATTTGATGCTTCCCAATTGAGTGTGTGGTATACAAACCAATCCCTTGATTTTATAACTTTTATGTGTAATATATTGTTTATTAATTGAAGTAAAGATTAATTGATTTATTTATAAAGCAGATTCTATGGTTATTTATTTCAGTTTTGAGCATAAGCAGACACCTAAACCTTTTGAATTTAAAGGTATATAAATACACACTAGCGCACCACTTATCTTTGTGTTTTTTTGTCTAGTATAGCTATGTCTCAGTTATGATTCTCTTTGCACCATGACTCCATAATAGCCATATTATCCAGATCATCCATGTGACTATTGCAGTTAGCTCTGTAATTTTGTCACCTATGATCTGAGCAGTTGCACACATACAGATGGGTCCAGATTTATCTTGACCTTTAATAGTATTAACTGCGACCTGCCAGTCGGACTTAATCCCCTGCTGTAATTACTTAATCCCCTGCTGTATTGTTCTCTGTATTGTATTGCAGCTGAGAACAATAGATGGTTTATGCTAATAAGTCATGTTGTGCCTAGGTGCAGAAAACTAGTCAAGATAACCGTGGACCCATCTGTAGCTTTTTGATTGTGCATATGTTATTGTTAGCCATTTTCAGACAATACACAACAATTTTTCAAGTTTAAAGTTTCAATTACCTGTTTGGTGACGATGTTCAATTTATTTATTTTTTAACTGTTCAGAAATTACACTTTGTCCTCTACAGAAACAGCTGCAACTCTCAGCCATGGCTTCCCCTAACTGAATCTAAAGATATAGCAAGTCTGATTAAGACAGGCTACATCTGACCCCAAGTGGCCAAATGATCAAAGGATATAATTAGCACTGTGTTTGAGTAAAGACCAGGCAGTATGCAGCAATAACTATGATTCATTGAACAACACCCCCACACAGGCAATACCCATTACAAGCAAATCATTACATTAAAAACTTTAAAAACGTACATGAGTGTGCATGAGGGAAGTGTTGGTTGGCATTTGTAATGTGCAGCATGGAGATGACTTTTCATAGTTTAAAACACAGATGATATGAATGAGATGCAGATGCAGAGTTGATATTAAAGTTTAAAGCTGACACTTCATATAACAGACAACCTGCCATCGTAACCTGTACCGAATAAATAAGTCTACATGTGAGCATCCTGAAAACTACCTCCACCCCCAAACTATACTTACCTACATTTTAATTCTCCTTTCTGGGAGAAGCCCGGAGAGGAGACGCAGCAGGTGTCTTCGGGGGGCGGGGCCGGACTGTGACATCACTAAGCCCCGCCCCGCATCGGGAAATGCCACGATTCGCGGGTCCGCGGGAAGGGGGCGGGGCTAAAATGACGCGGTTTGCATCATTTTAACCCCTTCTCCACCCGACGGACCCGCGAATGCGGGAGGTTATCTCTCATCCTGCTCGCATCACTAGGGTGCGAGCAGGATGCGGGAGACCTGCCCACTCTTCCGGGGGTACGGGGGGCTACCCCAAAAAACGGGAGCCTCCCGCAGCTTCCGGGAGAGTAGGTAAGTATGCCCCAAACACACTACCCTCCTCCTACAGCAAAAGGTGTTAAGAAAATCTAACAATTGTAAGGTCAGTAAACCATAAACCATAAATTCATGACAAAGTACAAATTTAAAACCACTTATAATAGCTTCTAATATCTTACCTATGCTATACAAACATAGTTCTCTTGCATCACATGAGGGTAGTTGTTGATCAGCCTGACCCTAACCCCCCTCCTTCCCGCATAGCTTACCTGTCAGCCGGGCTGGGAGATGCTAGTTCAGGATCCCGGCGGTCCGGAGCCTGCACCAGGTTTCTAAGCCTATTCGGGATGCCGACACCAGCATTCCAAATAGTGGCATTGGTATTTTGACTGCCAGGATCCCGACCACCGGTATTCTGACTGGATCCCTGCTATACAAACATAGTTTTCAGTCTCAGTCTGGTCCTGCTAACAATATCCTGAAGGAAACATTTACAGATGACTTTTTAGTTATTCTATATAATATGAACATTTCACACTACTCTAGAATTACAGCAAGGGCCTTAACAATCAATACGAAGTGTATCATCTATTTGAACGCAATGTAATGACAGGAACTGTATCACACTTAAGTACAATAATAGATTAACACTTCAGGAAAATCATAACCTGAGACTTCATAGCTTGAAAGAGATTGTAAAGTGCAGAATGCAGCTCTCCTATTTCAGTAACAGCATCCCATATAGCAATGCACTCTTTCTATGTGGGCGGTGCCAGTTTTGCACCTATTATCAGTAGTGATGAGCGGGTTCGGATCCTCAGGATCCGATCTCGCCCGAACGTCACCTTTTTTTACACGGTTCCGAGCGACTCGGATCCTCCCGCCTTGCTCGGTTAACCCGAGCACGCCCGAACGTCATCATCCCGCTGTCGGATTCTCGCGAGATTCGGATTCTATATAAGGAGCCGTGAGTCGCCGCCATTTTTCACTCGTGCATTGGATATGATAGTGAGAGGATGTGGCTGGCGTCCTCTCACTTTGTTTCAGGGGGCTGCAAAAATCTTTATTCTGGGGACCAGCAGTATTATAGGAGGAGTACAGTGCAGAGTTTTGCTGACCAGTGACCACCAGTATTATACGTTCTCTGCCTGAAAAACGCTCTATATCTGTGCTCAGTGTGCTGCATATATCTGTGCTCACACTGCTTTATTGTGGGGACTGGGGACCACCAGCATATTATATAGGAGGAGTACAGTGCAGAGTTTTGCTGACCTGTGACCACCAGTATTATACGTTGATCTATTACTGGCATATAATTCCACACATTAAAAAATGGAGAACAAAAATGTGGAGGGTAAAATAGGGAAAGATCAAGATCCACTTCCACCTCGTGCTGAAGCTGCTGCCACTAGTCATGGCCGAGATGATGAAATGCCATCAACGTCGTCTGCCAAGGCCGATGCACAATGTCATAGTAGAGAGCATGTAAAATCCAAAAAAATAAAGCTCAGTAAAATGACCCAAAAATCTAAATCAAAATCGTCTGAGGAGAAGTGTAAACTTGCCAATGTGCCATTTACGACACGGAGTGGCAAGGAACGGCTGAGGCCCTGGCCTATGTTCAAGGCTAGTGGTTCAGCTTCACCTGAGGATGGAAGCAGTCATCCTCCTGCTAGAAAACTTAAAAGAGTTAAGATGGCAAAAGCACAGCAAAGAACTGTGCGTTCTTCTAAATCACAAATCCCCAAGAAGAGTCCAATTGTGTCGGTTGCGATGCCTGACCTTCCCAACACTGGACGGGAAGAGGTTGCGCCTTCCACCATTTACACGTCCCCTGCAATTGCTGGAAGGAGCACCCACAGTCCAGTTCCTGATAGTCAAATTGAAGATGTCACTGTTGAAGTACACCAGGATGAGGATATGGGTGTTGTTGGCGCTGGGGAGGAAATTGACAAGGAGGATTCTGATGGTGAGGTGGTTTGTTTAAGTCAGGCACCCGGGGAGACACCTGTTGTCCGTGGGACTAATATGGCCATTGACATGCCTGGTCATAATACAAAAAAAAATCACCTCTGCGGTGTGGAATTATTTCAACACAAATGCGGACAACAGGTGTCAAGCCGTGTGTTGCCTTTGTCAAGCTGTAATAAGTAGGGGTAAGGACGTTAAACACCTAGGAACATCCTCCCTTATACGTCACTTGGACCGCATTCATCAGAAGTCAGTGACAAGTTCAAAAACTTTGGATGACAGCGGAAGCAGTCCACTGACCACTAAATCCCTTCCTCTTGTAACCAAGCTCCTGCAAATCACACCACCAACTCCCTCAGTGTCAATGTCCTCCTTACACAGGAAAGCCAATAGTCCTGCAGGCCATGTCACTGGCAAGTCTGACGAGTCCTCTCCTGCCTGGGATTCCTCCGATGCATCCTTGAGTGTAACGCCTACTGCTGCTGGCGCTGCTGTTGTTGCTGCTGGGAGTCGATCGGCATCCCAGAGGGGAAGTCGGAAGACCACTTGTACTACTTCCAGTAAGCAATTGACTGTCCAACAGTCCTTTGCGAGGAAGATGAAATATCACAGCAGTCATCCTGCTGCAAAACGGATAACTCAGGCCTTGGCAGCCTGGGCAGTGAGAAATGTGTGTCCGGTATCCACCGTTAATTCACAGGCAACTAGAGACTTGATTGAGGTACTGTGTCCCCGGTACCAAATATCATCTAGGTTCCATTTCTCTAGGCAGGCGATACCGAAAATGCACACAGACGTCAGAAAAAGAGTCACCTGTGTCCTAAAAAATGCAGTTGTACCCAATGTCCACTTAACCACGGACATGTGGACAAGTGGAGCAGGGCAGACTCAGGACAATCTGACTGTGACAGCCCACTGGGTAGATGTATTGCCTCCCGCAGCAAGAACAGCAGCGGCGGCACCAGTAGCAGCATCTCGCAAACGCCAACTCGTTCCTAGGCAGGCTACGCTTTGTATCACCGCTTTCCATAAGAGGCACACAGCTGACAACCTCTTACGGAAACTGAGGAACATCATCGCAGAATGGCTTATCCCAATTGGACTCTCCTGGGGATTTGTGACATCGGACAACGCCACCAATATTGTGCGTGCATTACATCTGGGAAAATTCCAGCACGTCCCATGTTTTGCACATACATTGAATTTGGTGGTGCAGAATTATTTAAAAAACGACAGGGGCGTGCAAGAGATGCTGTCGGTGGCCCGAAGAATTGCGGGCCACTTTCGGCATTCAGCCACCGCGTGCCGAAGACTGGAGCACCAGCAAACAGTCCTGAACCTGCCCTGCCATCATCTGAAGCAAGAGGTGGTAACGAGGTGGAATTCAACCCTCTATATGCTTCAGAGGATGGAGGGGCAGCAAAAAGGCCATTCAAGCCTATAGATCTGCCTACGATATAGGCAAAGGAGGGGGAATGCACCTGACTCAAGCGCAGTGGAGAATGATTTCAACGTTGTGCAAGGTTCTGCAACCCTTTGAACTTGCCACACGTGAAGTCAGTTCAGACACTGCCAACCTGAGTCAGGTCATTCCCCTCATCATGCTTTTGCAGAAGAAGCTGGAGACATTGAAGGAGGAGCTAAAACAGCGATTCCGCTAGGCATGTGGGACTTGTGGATGGAGCCCTTAATTCGCTTAACCAGGATTCACGGGTGGTCAATCTGTTGAAATCAGAGCACTACATTTTGGCCACCGCGCTCGATCCTAGATTTAAAACCTACGTTGTATCTCTCTTTCCATCAGACACAAGTCTGCAGAGGTTCAAAGACCTGCTGGTGAGAAAATTGTCAAGTCAGGCGGAACGTGACCCGTCAACAGCTCCTCCTTCACATTCTCCCGCAACTGGGGGTGCGAGGAAAAGGCTAAGAATTCCGAGCCCACCCGCTGGCGGTGATGCAGGGCAGTCTGGAGCCAGTGCTGACATCTGGTCCGGACTGAAGGACCTGCCAACTATTACTGACATGTCGTCTACTGTCACTGCATATGATTCTGTCACCATTGAAAGAATGGTGGAGGATTATATGAGTGACCGCATCCAAGTAGGCACGTCAGACAGTCCGTACGTATACTGGCAGGAAAAAGAGGCAATTTGGAGGCCCTTGCAGAAACAGGCTTTATTTTACCTAAGTTGCCCCCCCTCCAGTGTGTACTCTGAAAGAGTGTTTAGTGCAGCCGCTCACCTTGTCAGCAATCGGCGTACGAGGTTACTTACAGAAAATGTGGAGAAGATGATGTTCATCAAAATGAATTATAATCAATTCCTCCGTGGAGACATTCACCAGCAGCAATTGCCTCCAGAAAGTACACAGGGACCTGAGATGGTGGATTCCAGTGGGGACGAATTAATAATCTGTGAGGAGGGGGATGTACACAGTGAAAGGGGTGAGGAATCGGACGATGAGGAGGAGGTGGACATCTTGCCTCTGTAGAGCCAGTTTGTGCAAGGAGAGATTGATTGCTTCTTTTTTGGTGGGGGCCCAAACCAACCAGTCATTTCAGTCACAGTTGTGTGGCAGACCCTGTCACTGAAATGATGGGTTTGTTAAAGTGTGCATGTCCTGTTTATACAACATAAGGGTAGGTGGGAGGGCCCAAAGATAATTCCATCTTGCACCTCTTTTTTCTTTAATTTTTCTTTGCATCATGTGCTGTTTGGGGACTATTTTTTTGAAGTGCCATCCTGTCTGACACTGCAGTACCACTCCTAGATGGGCCAGGTGTTTGTGTCGGCCACTTGGGTCGCTTAGCTTAGTCACACAGCTACCTCATTGTGTCTCTTTTTTTCTTTGCATCATGTGCTGTTTGGGGACAATTTTTTTAATCTGCCATCCTGTCTGACACTGCAGTGCCACTCCTAGATGGGCCAGGTGTTTGTGTCGGCCACTTGGGTCGCTTAGCTTAGTCATCCAGCGACCTTGGTGCAAATTTTAGGACTAAAAATAATAAATAAAATAATATTGTGAGGTGTGAGGTGTTCAGAATAGATTGGAAATGAGTGGACATTATGGTTATTGAGGTTAATAATACTGTGGGATCAAAATTACCCCCAAATTCTATGATTTAAGCTGTTTTTGAGTTTTTTTTGTAAAAAACACCCGAATCCAAAAACACACCCGAATCCGACAAAACATTTTCAGGGAGGTTTTGCCAAAACGCGTCCGAATCCAAAACCAAAACACAAAACCCGAAAAATATCCGGTGCACATCACTAATTATCAGACAGTGCACTAGAGTTGCCTAGAGATCATTTATTTGGATGCCCTTGAAAAAGTGTCTGAAATCAGGAGGCTGAAAGATGATCTAGGTCATAGGTTCTCAAACTCGGTCCTCAGGACCCCACACAGTGCATGTTTTGCAGGTCTCCTCACAGAATCACAAGTGAAATAATTAGCTCCACCTGTGGACCTTTTACAATGTGTCAGTGAGTAATTAATACACCTGTGCACCTTCTGGGTTACCTGCAAAACATGCACTGTGTGGGGTCCTGAGGACCGAGTTTGAGAACCTCTGATCTAGGTCATCATGTTAATCTATTCATTAGCGGTTCTTAACTGACCTAAATTCAGTCTAAATTTGCCAAGGGAGAAGTCTTTTTATTGCATTAAATAGATTGTATGATTATATCATTTATACGGCAAACAGAAAGTTAACCATAGTCTGGAATCATGTTGTGTGCTTCAGGAAAAGAACCGCTCTGCAGGGTCATGTAACACGCAGGAGCAGGTCACTAATTGTTGGGACCTAGATGAAAGTGTTAACTGAAGAACACACAACTCATCTATACTTTAACTCAGTGGTTCTCAACCGCGGTCCTCAAGTACCCCCAACAGTTAATTTTTTCCACGTCTCCTCACAGGATTGCAAGTTAAATAATTTGCTCCACCTGTGGGTTTTTTAAAATGTGTCAGTGAGTAATGAATACACCTGTGCACCTGCTAGGTGACCTGGAAAACATGAACTGTTGGGGGTACTTGAGGACCGAGGTTGAGAACCACTGCTTTAACTCATCACTAGAACGTTTAACATAATTATCATATTCAATTAAGTCTGAGCTTTCAGATATTTTAACCCATACAGCTCAAGGGTTCAGCTTAGACTAGAGCACAGGTTCTCAAACTCGGTCCTCAGGACCCCACACAGTGCATATTTTGCAGGTCTCCTCACAGAATCACAAGTGAAATAATTAGCTCCACCTGTGGACCTTTTAAAATGTGTCAGTGAATAATGAATACACCTGTGCACTTGCTGGGTTACCTGCAAAATATGCACTGTGTGGGGTCCTGAGGACCGAGTTTGAGAACCACTGGACTAGAGTGTGAAAAATTTGCAATTTAAATTAAAGTCACAGCTATAATGTTTCATTATTAAGCTTTCCGTTTGATTGTTGTTGCCCTTATTTTAATTATTTTTCATTTTCTCAAAACTGCTTTTTTTATTGAATTTTATCCAACTAATGACACTTAAGGGCCCTACATACATGACGATCCGCCGCCGAGCTGCCCGACGGCGGATACGGCCGACGAGCGACCCGGCGGCGGGGGGGCAGTGACGGGGGGAGTGAAGTTTCTTCACCCGGCTCCATTGAAGTGCAGGCAAATATGGACGAGATCGTCCATATTGGCCTGCATGCACAGCCGACGGGGGACCAGCGATGAACAAGCGCGGGGCCGCGCATCGTTCATCGCTGGAGCCTCCACACTGAAAGATATGAACGAGATCATTCATATCTTTCAAAAAATCGGCCAGTGTGTAGGGCCTATTACAGTATTTGTCTGCCTGTGTAAGAATTCACATGGAATAATATAGCAGCTAAGCATCATTTAAGCTCCACTATGTAAGCTTCTGTTGTAATATTGATTTTACTGTTTTCCTTCCACTTTATTAAATGGCACAAATATATAAAAAATGTATTTAGAATGCACTGTGCATTGTTAGGACTGCCCCCAAACCTCTAAGGTGAATCTAAAATGCATACTGTAGGTCAACAGAGCCCTGCTCTTCCCTGTACTTAATCCATCTGAACCATTTCATATAAAGGCATGACGCGGTTTGAAAAAGCAAAATATTTCTGAACCTTATTCTCTTTTTTTTTTTTTTCCCCTCCAAAGATTGTTTATTAAAGCATTTTGTCAACATACAATAGATACTGAACAGTCAGAGTGTGGGGGAGAGACAGAAGGAAAAAGGGAGGAGTAAAAGAAAGGGGGGGGGGGGGGTAAAGTACAGCAATACACATGTGCTTGATTAAATATACAGATAGGTTGGAATCCCGAGTATCAACATGAATAATGCGAAATTAGTCATATCAAAAGCCATAAGTCAAAGGAGGGGGGCTTTATAAAAAGCAAACCAAGGAGACCATGTGTCAGTAAAAGATAATGCATTGTTATCAACCACACGAGAGGAATTCCATATAGTAAATATCCCATATGGCCGAAGTAACAGCTGCGATGGAGGGAATTGTGTGGGATTTCCAAATGACAAGCAATTTTACATTTTATTGCGGTCGTGATGTGTCATATGAGCTTCTGTAAAGGCTTTGCTATTCCAGGAATGGTCAGAGGAAAAAGGAAAAAAGAGGGGGAAAAGGGCATGTTTACCCCAGTAATTTGTAAGACCAACTTCCGGATAGTTTTCCAAACCGAAATTATCCTGGGACATTCCCAAAATATATGGAGCAAGGAATCTTATTTTCAATATCTAACAGGATGGATACAGCGGAGGACCTCCACAATTGGGCGATAGCAGCTGTAGTGGCCACCAAAATATGGGGTGGTATTCATGTGACCGCCGGTCAGCTGACCGACAGTCACATGACCTCCTCCGTGAGCCCGACGGCTCACTATCCCGATGGTCGGCATGCCGACCAACAGGGACTTTTTCCACTCGTGGGTGTCCACGACACCCATAGAGTGGGAATAGAACCCGTGGCGACCGCAGGTCGCCACCGAGCCCGCAAGGGGCTTGCTGCACTCGCCCCTCCCCGCCGGGATCCCGGCGTCGGTATACTGCCGGGATCCCGGCATCGGTAAGGTGACCGGCGGTCAGGAGACCGCCGGTCACCAGTACTACACTCCAAAATATGGCCTATGATATACCGGCATACAGCATGACCCGTACTGCTCAGGGATGATAAACATCTTGTGGTCTGGGCCAAAATTCAGTCTCTCAATTCAGAGACTTCATTGTGGCATGAGGCTTTTCCTCTCTAATTCACAAAAAATGAATGGCTGCACTATCATGTATATTGGTCCAGCCCACTAAATGGTTGCTTGTAATGTGTGTAGCTAATAGGTCTGATGAAACGCTTAGCAGGCAGCATTTGGTAAGATATTGAAATGCAGAACAGTTCTGAGAATTGTTTCAGGTAAATTATATAATAGCATAAGGAATCAAACGAATAAATTGTTCTTTATATCAATGAAAGGTTACAGTATTGGCACAGATCTAGCAGATAGGTGTGCCAAGGCAAACATAGCACAACACATATGTGTGTGTTTTTGTTGTTGACTTTGAGGATACGATGAGTCTGTTGAAATGATAGGTTTCTGTAGCTGCTAGTAGTTTAATTAACTTACAGTGCAATGCAGGCTTTGTTGGCCTTCCACTGTAGGATCTCAGGAGGAGCGAGTAAGAAATTTGCGTCACTACCAGAAATCTGTTGTCTGTATATTAAATTCTTTATGGCAAGGAATTGCATTTTAAAGACAGTTTTGAACAGGAGGGGTAGCATCCGGAAAGTTATGTTGATCTGGAGTATAAAGCATGGATTTGTGTTTTGATTAGTGTTCAAGAGAATGTTCTCTTCATTGTATAGAGGTCACTATAATGATCTCTGTATTGTAGAGATCAAATGATTGCTAACTGCATTGTATTGAGGTCAATAGAATAATCCCTGTATGGCCACAATAATGCTCTCTGTTTTGTATATAGATCACTATAATGCTAACTGTTTGTATATAGGTCACTATAATGCTCTTTATATTGTATAGAGGTCACTGTAATGCTCTTGGTATTATATAGCGGGCACTAGAATGTCCTTTGTATTGTACAGTGATCATTAGACTGCTGTATATACTGTACCACATTAGACGAAGCACACAAGCATAGTTTTGGTGCCACACCCATAGTACATAAACTGATTATCAGTGGTGCAAAGAGCACAGGCAATATAGTGGAGGAAGGTGATTCATATTAATTTCCCCATCCAGCCTACTTTGCTAGGAAGTGGGTGGGATGTGGGAGAACCACTCACTCTTACTGGGGTCCAGGAGACTACCCAAATTTGCTAGGCTTCTGGATGTGCTGGGAGAGTAGGTTTATTTGCTTTAGTATGATCTCACAAAATTGATGAGTACTTGTTTGGAAACCACCTAAACAACTCTGGAACAGCACCCTGTAGCTTAGACGGACACACAAAACATCCTTAAGATAATTTGATCAATGCATAGAGCCGCCCGGAGCACTTTAAGGATGTTCCAGGTGCTGAGCTCCCTCCTTGTGCCAGTAGCCCCACCCACTCGGCATGACTTTATGACGTGACATGTGGGTGAGTGGGGTGGCATATCTGTCCTCTGCCTCTGTTTTATTTCATTTGCTCTGGTATAAGCCAATAAAATGTATGTATCATTTATGTCAAAGCATCCTTCGCATAGGTAACACCTCAATCCAACAAGGTTGTCCCATGGACCCACCCAAACACATAAAAAGGACCCCAACAGGCCACAAATAATCAGAATTTGGGGACGGTATGTGTGCATGACATAGATTTCAGTGGAAAATAAAAGAATATCTAGATTGATTTATGTAACTAGAACAAGAGTGTATTTTATTTTGAAGATTGAGGGGGACATGTACTAAGCAGTGATAAAAGTGGAGAAGTGAGCAAGAGGAGAAATTTCCCATGGCAACCAATTAGCTACTCCATACAATTGAATAGTATGCAAATTAGAAATGTTAAGTCAATGCTGATTGGTTGCTGTGGGCAACGTCTCCACTGGCTCACTTCTCCACTTTTATCACTGCTTAGTACATGTCCCCCATAATTCCTGATGAACAAAGTAAGTAGTACTGGGCTAACAAGCAGGGACTGAGGTATGAATCCAAACATGCATATTATCATGTTAAATTAATTAACAAAATGTATTTTCTTTTGTTTAGTGTGTCGAGTGTAGCTAGTAGCAAATTGTACTGACGTGGGTTGTATTTGTTTTAACGTCATATTAGTTCAGTGAGAGCATTCATTGTTCATTAATTTCCCCGAGTGCCTGTCATCATAATCCCATTCACATGTTCTTCTAACACACTTCTGCTGTCATGTGCTAAACTACAGTAGATCATTTGACATCAAATTTCTAAAAGTTCAGCCGACCACAATCAGTTGCTGATTCATTCCGCAATGATATATGTTCTATTACTGCCATCATTAATGGCAGATTGCTAATTGAACTGCCTTACACTCCAGATGACCCAATTCTGTATGAAGAATGGTAACACAGTTTAAAAAAAAAAATCTTTTAGTTCTAGACTGGCACCATATCATTGCTATATACTGTAGTTCTATTACAACCTCACCCCCATACACTACAATGATATGTCTGAGGCTGAAGTCAGAGGCGATTTCCCTTGAACTCTCCCGGGAGCTTCCCGGGAGTGGTTCCCTATGATCCCATACGATTTGGTACATTTTGCATGCAATACATCGTATGCAATCACAGGCATGTCTGCGGGAACCGACATATCACGAGTGCAGCACTAACGATCCAAAATGCCCGATTTCACCCGATATATTGTCCCAAATGCCCGAAATTGGATGAAATCGGGGATTATCGTTCTAGTGTATGGGGCCCTTAATATTCTTATGAGCATTACACTTAAACTACAACTTATTCCACTCTCAAACAGACAGATCTAGGCAGCAATGGACTGGAGCCTTGATCCGGCCCTGGCATGTGTGAAGTCGCGAGCGTCAAGGGGGGGGGGGTGCCGTGAGTCAAGGGGGCGTGGACCCGTGGCACCCCCCCCCCCCCCATTACCATGGCAATGGTTGCTGTGGGGACGAGACGCACCGCGAGTCCGGGGGCGTGGAATCGCGGCACGCCCCCATTTCCATGGAGACCATGGATCCAGAGAGCCGGAGGCTGCGCTGCACGTGTCCTTCCCAGCTCTCTGAGCGGCCGTTTCGGCCCACCTGCCCATCGGCCCTTCTGGCATGTGCCAGAAGTGCCAGATGGCCAGTCCGGCCATGGATCCAGGTTACCCGAGACCACACCATTAGTACAGATGTATTGTGCAAGTCTTCAGTCATGCCTCTGTACTATAACACGTGTAATGCAGTAAGTTCATTCCTGACTGGTTTTAATAGCTAACCTGCTAGCAACTCAAAATATCTGATAACTAATAACATTTGCACCAAACTTTGGTTTTCCGTAAGATGTGAGTGAAGCTACAGTATGTCAGATTGCGGCTGGTCTAATGATTCTTGCCCTTTCTGTAAATACTGTAAGAGCAGGCATTGTACAGTACAAATCAGTGGATATGCACAGCTGAGCTAGCATCGGGCAACTTTCTTTGCCCAGAGTGCATCTTAGTCACAATGCGATACCACTAGGACACGCCAGACACTGTGCTGTTTAATTTGATAAGCAATACTGTGTGCATACGGAGCACAACAGAACTTGTAGCAAGTTATATACAGATTCAGAGTCACACACAGATATACGCGTCACATATCAAATTAATCATCACAGTATCCTAGTGCGTCCTAGCTGCATCATATTGCGAGTTTGCGACTAAGATGCATTTTCAGCAAAAATCAATCCTGGTGTTAGCAGTGTGTCACGGGACCTGGCGCAACAAGAAAAATCTGTTTATTGCAACTGCAGCAATGATGTATGAGGCAGTATGGATGGTGTAATGGTTAGCATTACAGCCTCACATCACTAAAGTCATGGGTTCGATTCCCACCATGGCCCTAACTGTGTGGAGTTTGTATATTCTCCCCATACTTGCGTGGGATTCCTTTGGGTACTCTGGTTTCCTCCCACAATCCGAAAATATACTGGTAGGTTGATTAGTTTCTGACAAAATTAATCCTAGTGTGAATGTGAGTGTGTGCACATGTGATGGGGAATATACTCTGTATTGTATATTAGTCACTAGAATACTCTGTATCTTGATAATTGTTTGCTTTGCAGAGAATACTCTGTGTATTGTTTAATGGATACGAGAATGCTTTGTGTATTTTATATTGGACATGAGAATACTCTGTGTATTGTTTAATGGCTACGAAAATGCTCTGTGTATTGTATATCGGACATGAGAATACTCTGTGTATTGTTTAATGGATACAAGAATGCTCTGTGTATTGTATATGGGACATGAGAATACTCTGTGTATTGTTTAATGGATACGAGAATGCTCTGTGTATTGTATATCGGACATGAGAATACTCTGTGTATTGTTTAATGGCTACGAGAATGCTCTGTGTATTGTATATCGGCACCTACAATGCCCACCTAAGCACCCTATAAGTGAACTGTTGGGCTTTTGCCCATGCACACAAGCTCCTGGATTCTAGAAACTGCATCGGCTGCAGTACATTACGACTTGCAGAAAAACTTGCACATTCACACAACCCTCTCCCTTTCTCCCTTTCTGCTGTTAGGGACTGCGTTAGCTTTAGCCCCAAGAAGCATGCTGGCAGAAAGGCAGGAGAGTGGCTTTAAATTGGAAGCACTATCTGCCGATCACAGTCCAGACTACCTGTCCAGCATGCAGTTAGCAACCAGTGCTTTCAATGGGAACCCTATGTAATCACTGGGCGGTCAATGGTGGTAGTGGCTGCAGCCCCTAATTAAAATTTGCCACTGGTTACTATTGTATAGTCAAGCAATAGTGCTTCTGTGATGTCAGTAGTAACTACTGTATTGGCAGCACTGAGGCATGTGTGGTGTCAGAATGTACTACTCTATAGTCAAGCAGTAGTACTGTATATTTGAGATGTCATTACTATTGTTAAAAGCAGGAATAGTGCCTTGTCCATAGATACTACTGTAGAGACAAACAATAATGCCTCTGTGAAGTTACTACTTTACAGTCAGCAATAGAACCTTGGTGATGTCACAATACACTTTAATATAGGCTGCAATAATGCCTTTGTGATGTCAGAATTAGCTACTGTATAGTCAAGCCATATTGCCTTTGTGATGTCAGTAGTTACTAAGGTATTGTCACGATCCGGGTACTGAGACATCGTTTTCTACCTGTCAGATGTCTCCTGAGGCTGGCTCAGCGTGCCAGGGCCGGGCTTTAGCTATGATTATGGTTACTGCCTACAGCGCTGGTATCAGCGGCCTCCTCAGTAAATGTACTCACGGTGGTGCGGCGCTCTCAGCCCCGTCACGGCCGTCATTGCGCGCCTGTGGTCCTCTGCTGGATGCGCGTCCTCGGTGTGCCCCGGCCGCCACTTCCATCCCTGTGGCCACTGTGCGCGTCTGAGCGCATGGGGTCCGGCTGCTGCGGCCTCCGCCGCCATTGTTGTTTGTACTCCTGCTTCACAGTACTTAGTTCCCCTTCTGGTTCTGTTGATGGGCGCAGCCATCTTGGACTTTGACACATGATACCCATTCACCTATCCTCAGTGCTGCGGGAGCCGTGTCATAATTGCCAGACCAATCCCTGCTATGCAGCAGGTATAAATATCGGGATCCGGTCTGAAGATCGACAGTGTCTAGGTCGACAATATTTAGGTCGACCACTATAGGTCGACAGTCACTAGGTCGACATGGATGGAAGGTCGATAGGGTTTCTTGGTCGACATGTGCTAGGTCGACAGGTCTAAAGGTCGACATGAGTTTTTCAAAAAAAAATTCTTTTTTTAGAATTTTTTCATACTTAACGATCCACGTGGACTACGATTGGAATGGTAAAGTGTGCCGAGCGAAGCGAAGGCACCATGCCCGAAGCATGGCGAGCGAAGCGAGCCATGCGAGGGGACGCGGTGCACTAATTTGGGATCCCGGTCACTCTACGAAGAAAACGACACCAAAAAAAAAAAAAAATCCTCATGTCGACCTTTAGACCTGTCGACATAGCACATGTCGACCTAGAAACCCTGTCGACCTTCCATCCATGTCGACCTAGTGACTGTCGACCTATAGTGGTCGACCTAAACATTGTCGACCTAGACACTGTCGATTTGATGAACCACACCCATAAATATCCTGTCCCAGCAAACAGAAGATTGTCAGTGCTTACATTGTCTATCCTGTGAATACAGTGTGCAGTTCACTGCGGACTTCTCCTGCAGTTCAGCCTGACTCCCTGGTGGTTTCCCCTTGCGGTGTTGTTCCAGCTCTCCAGTTATTAGCCCTGTGGTGCAGCCTGTCATCTTTGCTCCCGCACCCAGTGCTAACAAAAGGGTTATGCTCCGGCTTTCCAGTAGCCACTCTCCAGTTACCCTTTGTGTTCCTGCGAACCCCAGCTTCTTCTACAGTTCTCCTGCGAACCCCAGCTTCTTCTACAGTTCTCCTGTGAACCCCAGCTTCGCCTGCAGTTCTCCTGTGAACTCCAGCTTCTTCCACAGTTCTCCTGCGAACCCCAGCTTCTTCCACAGTTCTCCTGCGAACCCCAGCTTCTTCTACAGTTCTCCTGCGAACCCCAGCTTCTTCTACAGTTCTCCTGCGAACCCCAGCTTCGCCTGCAGTTCTCATGTGAACTCCAGCTTCTTCCACAGTTCTCCTGCGAACCCCAGCTTCTTCCACAGTTCTCCTGCGAACCCCAGCTTCTTCTACAGTTCTCCTGTGAACTCCAGCTTCTTCTACAGTTCTACTGCGAACCCCAGCTTCGCCTACAGTTTACCTACGAACCCCAGCTTCATTTATAATTTACCTGAGCACCCCAGTATTATTTACAGTTCACTTGCTACTCCCAGCTGCACGTCATACCTCACCTGGGTTCCCAAGTGGTGTTCTGAACTTTCACGCTCATTCCGGATTACTGGTCCTAACCAGCTGTATTATACTCACTTGTGACTTTTTATTCTGTTTCATTGCACCTTATATGACTTTTTATTTAATAAACATCCTCAAAGATATCTCCAGTTGTTGTGGTCACTCCTTCGGGCACTTACTGCTACTGTCTAATGCATGTCTAGGAGTCCACTCACTCCTCCTAAATTCCGGTACCCGTCAGCCCCTATAACTGAGGCTTCCAGTTACCTTCACCAGCCCTCAGTTGTGACAGGTATAGGCTGAGAAAGTGCTCCTGTGATGTCAGTAGTTACTAAGGTATAGGCTGAGAATATGCTTCTGTGATGTATGGTCAAATCAGCAGCAGTGCCTCTGTGATGCCAGAATTGACTACTGTGTAGTCAAGCAATATAGCCTATATGATGTCACAAGTTACTGCTGTATAGGCTGTAATAATACCTTTTTGATGTCCTAATTTACTACTGTATTGTCATGCAATAGTGCCTTTGTAATGTCAGTTGTTATTATTGTTACCAAATGATTGCTATAAGAGATGAGGTAGTTTAAGCCTCTAGGATAGTGGCTTGCATTATGGAACATTACATGATTTACGGGACAATTTACTAAGCCGTGGATGGAGATAAAGTACCAGCCAATCAGCTCCTAACTGCCATGTTACAGGCTGTGTTTAAAAAATGACAGTCAGGAGCTGAATGGCTGTCACTTTATCTCTGTCTACATTATCTCCATCCAAAGCTTAGTAAATAGACATGTTAGCCTGCCTATGGTATGGCAGGAGGCGTATCTGTGTTGGATTTTATTTATGGACTTGGTGCTGTGGGCCAAAGCCTCTTTATTACCAGATTTCCCACAATCCCTCCCTTGTATTTTCTGTTGGCTGATGATTGTTCATTGGCTATTTTCTGGTGGATATGAACTGCAGCTCACCAGTTTGTGTGCTTAATTTATTTTTGGTGCACTCCCTTTATTGACTGATAGTTGGCTGAACCACCCTAACGGGGTGGAGTATCATCACCCAAACGGATGGGTAGTCAAGTTAGAAGGTGAGTGCATACCCTTGATGGTGTTATAGTTGAGTTGTGCACCTTGGGCAGGATCCGGACTGAGCTGATTCTGTTCGTCCATTCTTTGCCACCATGCTTTCCCTTAAATACAAATTTAAATAAATAGCTAACAGTTTTTCTGCCAAATTTTTGTGTGTCTTTATGAGATTATTGTTGTTATTGTTGTTGATTATTATTATTATTATTATTATTATTATTATTATTATTATTATTATATTGGTAAGGGATTTGCATACATGACACATCTCATCCCATAGGAGTTTTAAAACAGTAATGATGCCTTTGTGTTGCCAGTAGTTTCAACTGTACAGACCAGCAATAGTGGGGGTAATTCAGATCTGATCGTAGATGTGCTAAATTTAGAACATCTACGATCAGTTTCTCAGACATACGGGGGTATGCTCAGCACAGGGCTAGTCCATACCGCATGTCTGGCCTTATCACCCAGCAAGGGTGCAAAAGCATCGCACAGCGGCGATGCTTTTGCACCCGCTGAGTAGCTCCCTGCCAGAGCAGCTCCTGTGCGCTGGCAGGCCGCTACTCGCTACGTCCCGGGTCGCAGCGACTATGTGTGACATCATGCAGCTGCCGCGGCCCACCCCCGCAACTGTCCGGATCGCGCTTCGCCAACGGCATTCTAATGCCCTTGGCACGCCCCCTCCCACCTCTGCCTGTCAATCAGGCAGAGGCGATCGCAGCCCTTAGATGCTTTTAGCATCTCACTGGGCTCCCGGGGTGCATACGCACAGTGCGACCTCTGCGCGGACGCACTCCACATAGGAATTCAGACTGCGATTGCTGCCGCTGCCCCGTGTCTATATGATGTGAGTAGTTACAATTGTAAAAGCAGTAATATGCCTTTGCAAGTCAGAATCTACTATTGTACAGTCAAAAAATAATGCTTCTGTGATGTCAGAATTGACTACAGTATAAGCTGCAATAATACCTTTGTGATGTCAGTAGTTACAAGTGTGTAGGCTGAGATGATACCTCTGTGATGTCAGTAGTTGCTATTGTACAGCCTAGTAATAGTACCTCGGTGATGTCAAAAGTTGCTACGATTAAAGCAGCAACAGTGCCTTTTTGTTTTTGATGTTTAAATTTGCTAATGTATACCCAAGCCATAGTGGCTATGTGATGTCAGTAGTTACTTTTTAATTTGAATATTGTAGAAATTTGCTGAAATGTTAATATGCTATTCCAAAGTGTATCTGAAATTGTGAAAGCAGTAGTTCACAAGTGTATATTATACAGTATATGCTACAAACAGAGCTGCCAAAAGGGGGCGGTGAGCGGGTACTAATTACCCGGGCTTGTATTTCTACAATAGCTGGAGGGCATTATATTGAATACCCCTGCTCTAGGCACTGTCAAGGACTGGTTAGCAGATTTTACACTGGGTGGCAAGCACACAGCATTGGCACATAATCAGTGGCCCATCCTTAAAAGTAGTGATTTATCAAAGGACAAAAAATATATTACTGGAAATAAAATAAAAAAACGGACAAAGGCCCTCATTCCGAATTGTTCGCTCGCTAGCTGCTTTTAGCAGCATTGCACATGCTAGGCCGCCGCCCTCTGGGAGTGTATCTTAGCTTAGCAGAAGTGCGAACGAAAGATTAGCAGAATTGCTACTAAATAATTCTTTGCAGTTTCTAAGTAGCTCCAGACCTACTCCTAGATTGCGATCAGCTCAGTCCGTTTAGTTCCTGGTTTGACATCACAAACACGCCCTGCGTTCAGCCAGCCACTCCCCCATTTCTCCAGACACGCCCGCGTTTTTCCCTGACACGCCTGCGTTTTTTAGCACACTCCCGGAAAACGCTCAGTTACCTCCCAGAAACACCCACTTCCTGTCAATCACTCACCGATCAGCAGTGCGACTGAAAAGCGCCGCAGGATCCACAGCAAAACTGCTAAGTTTTTAGTTAAATAACTAAGCGCATGTGCCTTGCGCATGCGCAATTAGCAACAAATCGCAGCATAGCAGAAATCGGCAACGAGCGAACAGCTTGGAATGACCACCAAAATCGCTTGTTTTTCCTAACTTCATGTATTAATAGTGTTACTGCAAGTGGTAACACCTATTTATTGAAGTGGTACTCCCTGTTCTGGTAATGCCACCATCAGATATTTTTACAAAAACAGAAAAAATCTTGGAATAAAGCATGTTTGTTCTAATGCAGGTGCCATTTACATTCTTGTACTGATTTAATTGTTAATTATACGGGTACCACTGTAACTCATAAGATTTGAAAACACTGGGGCTCTGATGAAAACAGGAGAACGTCGCTCATGAGCTACTATGACGTCTGCACAATGGGGGTCATTCCGACCCGATCGCTCGCTGCAGTTTATCACAGCGCAACGATCGGGTCGGAATTGCGCATGCGCTGGCGCCGAAGTATGCCGGACGGTCGAAGGCCGTCGTTCAGTAGCGATCGCCTTTGTCTGATTGACAGGCAGAGGCAGTCGCTGGGCGGGGGGGCGGAGGCCGTTTCGTGGGCGCGGTCTGGCCAACGCAGGCGTGGCTGGACCAAACAGGTGGAGGGCCGCAGCGACTGCGCGACGTCACACGCAGCCGCTGCGGACCGGAGAGCGATGCCTTTGCACTTCTGCGTGGGGGGTGGGGCAGCACTGACATGCGGGGCGGACTAGCCCTGTGCTGGGCATCCCTCCGCATGTCAGTGTGAATGATCGTAGCTGTGCTAAATTTAGCACAGCTACAATCATCTCGGAATGACCCCCAATGAACAAGAAGCAACAAAAAACATATAAACTTTGAACATGACTTAAATACTTGTTTACTTGTTGTGCTGGTAAGGCTATTGTGGAACAACAAATGTAAAAATATAATAAAACACAGAACATGTACTTACCTTGATAAAAGTAAAAGTAATTTCTCTCTCATTCTTTGAGTGTTTTGTTTTCTTCCTTTTCCCTCTTTTCTCTTATTTTCCTATTTCTCTCTGGTTTTTCTTTTTCTGTATTTTTATTTTGTTAATGGTCCGTCTCTTTCCTCCTTCTCGGGCTATTAATGATATGAGCGTTCTCCGGACCAATGGTGTGTTGGCGACGGATGCAGCAGTGTCAGTCCCAGTGATGATGTTGGTCCTACAGCACTGCCTTAGGCTATGGAAGCTCTGTACGACTAAAGCTCTGTCAGTCAATGACATGAAGTGTGCTGGCCGCATTTGCGGAAACCTAAATACCAAAAAAAAAAACATGTATATGATCCCACAGGGATGCATTCTACCCAGGTCTAAGATGTGCGTGGAATAGATAGCAGTGACGACTATGCGGAGCAGCATATAGCTGTTCTCATTTTCATTATATTGTATTGGCAGATTCATTCCAGACTCCGGCTGTCAGGAGCCAGGACCTACTGCAGAGAGAGAGCGCTTTGCACAGGTGAGTCAGCCATGGTGATTGAGGGCTGTATGACTCACCTGTCTAGGGGGAGCCTGCTCTAGAAGGGGCTTGTGGGAGCCGCTGATTAAAGTTGCTCTGTGCTTTCGGGACCAATTTAAATTAGTTCTGTATGTTGCTTAAAATTAAACTTAAGCAAATACTGAATAATATATATTAAATCAGACCGCAAATCCCCAGCACTCATTTTTATTCCCAGTCCAATCATTCAGTTTTTGGAAAGCTAGAGACAGTACTCTGCTAAACAGAATCAAGCCCATCTATTTTTATTGATTCATAATTTAAAGCGAACCTGCCACAGATTGCAATAAAATACAGAATTCATTACAGTTGTATTTTTACCATTTGCATTTTCCATGGCCATAAAATAATTTTAACAGCATGTACTGTACGAGTATAACGGACATCCGGAGCTACTGTAGGCATAAGTCAGCAGCGTTGTCATTGGCATTGCTTTCTCCCATAGCGGTCGCAGCTCTATAATTTAAACATCGTTCATCACAGCTCTTCCTATGTACCTGTAATCATAGAACTGCGAGGCTGCAGCCGCTCATCCTGGAGAATGGAACGCTGGGTGGGGAGTAGATTTCTCTAATGCAGTCACTGCAGGGCGGTAGGAGGGCAAAAATACACCCTCTGCCAGCCCCCCGAACATGGGACATCCTGACAGGGGTGGATCCAAGGCATTGGGTATGGTATGCTGGTGGACGGGCCCCCGGTGGTCAGCATGCCAGCAGGGGGGTGAGTGCAATGAACCCCCCCCCACAGGCTTGCCATGCTGCGGGCTCGGAGGCTCGCTGCGCTCGCCACAGGTTCTATTCCAACTCATGATTGGGAATAGCCCCTTGTAGCCGGGATTCTGGCTGTCGGCATTGAAGTGGTCGAGATTCCGGCGTCGGAATCCTGACCGCCGGGATCCCCACTGCCGGCAATGTAGCCCACATCCCGATCCAAGGGGGAAGGGGGTGACCACTGTAATTTCCCCACACACACACAAGCCGTAACACTTCTCCCCTGCCTACTACCACTGGCCTTGGCACATTGGGAAGGGAGAGTGCAGAGCCTCCCTCCCTGACCCAGCACATGCTGCAGCTGTGGATGAGGCCCCAATGACATGGTTGTGGCGACTACAAAGGAAGGTTGTAATGGGGCATTTTCACCTAGTGGCTGGTACCGCGCTGCGGAAAATAGCGGCTCCTTATAAGTAAAGGCTTATGAATAATAGTAGAAAATGAAACATGCACAAGAGGCATTGTGCACTACAGGAGGCGTAAAACTCTACATATGGGTGAATATAATATACGCAGCTTTGAAGCAGTAGCATCCAGCGAGAATCACATTGCCACTGTGTTTAGCTGGTTTCTGTGAACCGGTGGGAACAGACCCGGGTTAGATATCCCAGGTCCGCGACCCTGCTCAGTACCAGGGTTATTCCCAGGACCGACCCGGATCGCCTGTACTGTGACAGGCATTACCCACGTCAAGTAGTTGATTGGTGGGCACAGTGGCGCTTGGGGATGACATCATCTCAAAGTGTCCACTGTTAAACGGCAAACCTGGGTTACTGGAATACCCAGGTCCGGTATGAACATCAATGACCTGGGAATAACCCGGCTTCTACCTTTTGCTCAGTGTCCCGGGTCCCAGCCTGGTTAAAGCTGGGGTTTATGTGTGAATCCGCAAATCTATATCTACCAAACAAAGACAAGAAAACATTACAGTTGGCCCTTAACATTTGGGAGCCACTGTATATTGGGGGTCATTCCGAGTTGATCGTAGCTGTGCTAAATTTAGCCCAGCTACGATCAGGCACTCAGACATGTGGGGGTTGCCCAGCACAGGGCTAGTCCACCCCGCATGTCAGTGCCATCCCCCTCCACAGAAATGCAAAAGGATTGCACAGCGGCGATGCTTTTGCATTTGAGGTGTAACTCCCGGCCAGCACAGCTCCTGCGGCTGGCCGGGCACTGTGGCGCCGGCGCATGCGCAGATCCGACCCGATCACTGCGCTGCGATAAACTGCAGCGAGCGATCGGATCGGAATGACCCCCATAGAACCTATGTAACTGTTTCCTGAATCCCTCTGACCATATAATCTTTCATATTACAGATTTCTTGACAATGGTTTAAAGCGTAAAACCAGTACATTCTATTGGTAACAGGAACAAAGGTGATGATAAAGTATAATAGATTATTTACTTCCACTCACCCTTAGGACAAATGTTTGCCAACAGTGGACATGGCAACTACTCCAAAAAAGGTTTGAAAATCTTAAATAAGCATATTGTAATCTATAGTCATTTTTTTTTTTTTTAAAGCAATCTTTTTATTGGAAAAATGTCAAGTAAACCAATACAGACAAAAAGAAAATGATGATACAAAGCATTTACAAATAACGAACAGGATATCCCATGGGATACAAAAATAGAGGTACATCAACAGCACAAATGTCGACATTAAGTTTCTGTATAAAAGAGAAGATAGGAAAGAGAAAAGGAAAGAAAAGAGAAGAAAGAAAAATTAAAGGAGATAGAGAAGCGGGGGGGGGGGGGGGGGGGGGACCACCATGAAAAATTTCAGAAAACTAACTCATATCGGGGGTAATTCGCACACGCTAAGCCGCCGCCTACTGGGAGTGAATCTTAGCTTATCAAAATTGCGAATGAAAGATTCGCAATATTGCGAAAAGACTTCTCTGTGCAGTTTCTGAGTAGCTCGAGACTTACTCTGCCAGTGCGATCAGTTCAGTGCTTGTCGTTCCTGGTTTGACGTCACAAACACACCCAGCGTTCGGCCAGACACTCCTCCGTTTCTCCAGCCACTCCCGCGTTTTTCCCAGAAACGGTAGCGTTTCTTCACACACTCCCATAAAACGGCCAGTTTCCGCCCAGAAACACCCACTTCCTGTCAATCACATTACAATCACCAGAACGAAGAAAAAACTTCGTAATGCCGTGAGTAAAATTCCTAACTGCTTAGCAAATTTACTTGGCGCAATCGCACTGCGGACATTGCGCATGCGCATTAGCGACTAATCGCTCCGTTGCGAGAAAAAAATTAACGAGCGAACAACTCGGAATGACCCCCATGGTTTTGCCCAGTTGCTATCAAAAATCCTGCTGCGATCAACTTGGAATTACCCCCATAGAGCGGGATGTACTAAGCGGAAAATGCGGTAAATCCCCTGTTTACCGCATTTTCCTTATGTACTATCCCCCGGCCGCCAGGTCAGCGCCGCGGCGGGGTTCGCCTATGGGCTTCTCTCCGCGGCGCTGTGTGAGGGATCCGATCGGATCCCTCCCAGCTTGCCCTGCGGCCGCCCCCGTCACCCCGCGCATGCGCAGACTGACTTCTGGGGCCGAATCCCGGAAGTCAGGCTGCCGCTGTGCATCGCGGAGGACAGCTCTTATCGGTAGAGCTGTCCTCCGCATTGCTGATCGCATATGTTAGTACATATGCGATCAGCATCGTGGCGCAGGGCGGCGATGTACATTAGTACATCCCGCCCATAATGAGGGTAAAAGACACGATCATAATACATAAACAGAGTAAAAAGTCGAACAGCCATTTAGAAGCATAAGTAATATAACTCCAAATCAATATATCATACCCGTGAAGTAGAGGTTTTAGTGTAAGTGAACCATGGTTCCCAAATCCTTACATATTTATTTTACCTATCACGTAAGGAAGCAGTCATTTTCTCCATCGTGGACATATACCATATTTTGGACAACACCATGCTTATAGAGGGAGCAATGGACTTTTTCCAACATTTAGCTATCACACATCTGGCTGCATGAAGGATTTGGAGTACAAGCTTATTAGCAATACTACTTAAATCAGATAAAGGAAGGCCCAGCAATGCCGTCCAAGGTCCCAATGACACCTGGGAGCAAAGGATAGAACCAATAAGATTCTAAATTTGATCCCAGAAAGAGCGGATTTTGGGGCAGGACCACCAAATGTGTTTAATACAGGTTGAGTATCCCATATCCAAATATTCCGAAATACGGAATATTCCGAAATACGGACTTTTTTGACTGAGAGTGAGATAGTGAAAACTTTTTTTTTGATGGCTCAATGTACACAAACTTTGTTTAATACACAAAGTTATTAAAGTTATTGTATTAAATGACCTTCAGGCTGTGTGTATAAGGTGTATATGAAACATAAATGAATTGTGTGAATGTACACACACTTTGTTTAATGCACAAAGTTACAAAAAATATTGTCTAAAATGACCTTCAGGCTGTGTGTATAAGGTGTATATGAAACATAAATGCATTCTGTGCTTAGATTTAGGTCCCATCACCATGATATCTCATTATGGTATGCAATTATTCCAAAATACGGAAAAATCCGATATCCAAAATACCTCTGGTCCCAAGCATTTTGGATAAGGGATACTCAACCTGTATCTCCAATTTGACCACATTTTCGCCAACACAATGGGGAAGACCCAGGGAAAATCCTATTCAGTGTCGCAGGTACTAGATACCACCTGGTGTATACTTTATAAACATTTTCTTTAACTAGAGAAGAAATAGAGGACTAAGCGACATTTTGTCTTATGATTTCCAAAGAGTCTTCCTCAGGTAGAGGGCCCAAGTCCTGCTCCCATTTACTTTCATGGGGGAGGGTATCAGCTGATTTTAGAGAGCGTAATAGACCGTAAAGTATAGAGATAATACCTTGTCGCAGAGGGGAGTAAATACAGAGTCGTTCAAAAGGGGTAAGTTGGCGAATGACCTTCGATTTTGGTAGGGAATTTAAAAAAGAGCGGAGTTGTAAATACTCAAGCAGCACAGGGTGGGGGATTCCATACTTGTCACTTAAAGGGTCTAAAGAACACCAAAAAAATGCCTTCAATAAAGTCGAAGACCAGTCCAGGCCACGGATTCAGATGAAACCACAAGTGTGATCGTAAGGAGCCAGGAGGAAAGTCCGGGTTATCCCAGATAGAGGTGATGGGAGACGGGAATGTGGAGAGTCTATAGTGCTGAATGCAGGAAAACCACAGGGAACAGGTGAATTTTGTAGTAGGAGCGCACGTTGCGCCTCCTGATTAGGTTTAAGTTGTGTTAGGAGGGATACCAAAGTGGAGGTCTTGGCTAACAGGAGTTCGATTTGTATCCAGGGTAAGTGAGGGGCTTGAGAAAACCAGGTGAGTGCCTGGCTCAAGTGAGTTGCATTATAGTATTTTCGGATATCCGGTAGACCTCTGCCCCCAGCAGCTGGGTCCCTTATTAAAGTGGAGGTCTTAATTCTAGGGGGGTTTATTAGACCAAATAAATTTCAGTAAAAGTTTCTGCATTTGACACAAAGCCTCCGCGGGGATGCGTACCAGAATTGTTTGAATCAGATATAAAAGCCTGGGCAAGATGTTAATTTTTACTGAGAATATACGCCCAAACCACGCTATTATTTGCTTGTCCCATGCTCGTAAATCGGACTCAATGCAATTGAAAAGAGTTGGAAAATTCTCGGAGTACATGGACCCATAGGAATTCGTAATAAACACGCCCAAGTATTTAATTTTCTTGGAGCGCCAGGAGCAATTAAAGTTAGCGGCCAGGAGAGATCTGGTATCCCCACTAAGATGCAGGGGGAGGGCTTCCGATTTGGCATAGTTAATACGGTAACCTGAATAAAAAGAATATGATGGCAGAGTTTGAAACAAATTAGGAATAGATATATGAGGAGAGGAGAGAGTTAGCAAGATATCATTCACAAACAATGATAATTTAAACTCCACATTGTCAACTAATATACCTTTTATATCAGGGTTAGCCCTAAACATACACGCCAGAGTCTCGATAGTCATAGCAAAGTTTAATGGTGACAGGGGGCACCCCTGTCGAGTACCATTGTTAATCTGAAATAGACGATAGTCTTTACCATTTACCCGAACTCTAGCCGAAGGGTTAGAGTAGAGAGCCTGGATGCCCTGGAGTAGGCTTCCTCCCAGGCCGAACCTATGCAAGGTAGCAAACATAAAAGGCCAGAAAATTTTATCAAAAGCCTTCTCTGCATCAAGTGAGAGAAGGATAGAAGGCAGTCTAGATTTGTTAATCGAATTAACTAAGTTGATAGTTCTTCGGGTATTGTCTCTAGCTTGTCGGCCTGGGATGAAGCCCACCTGGTCAGCATGTATCAATTGTGGTAGAACCGAGTTTAACCTCAGGGCTAAAATTTTGGCAAAAAGTTTAATATCATTGTTTAACACGGAAATCAGACGATAGCTGGAACACGAGTTGGGGTCTTTCCCAGATTTATGAATTAAGACAATTCGAGCCTCCAGCGTGCGGGGAAACAAAGGTTCGCCCTTAAGAAATCCATTAAAAAGTCTGCAAAGGTGAGGCAGTAGGATACCCTTGAATTTCTTAAAATACATAATAGACAGACCATCAGGCCCAGGGGCCTTGCCCGGCTTCTGAATCTTAAGGGCATTATCTAGTTCTTCAATAGTTATCTCCGAGCCCAACTGAGATACCACCGACCCACTCAATGATGGTAAATTGCATTTATCCAAAAAGGATTCAATCCCTTCAGTGAATCTCGTAGGGGGTGAGGAGCCAGCATCAGCATTATATAAAGATTCATAAAATTCCTCGAATTCTCTAAGAATGCAATCAGGATCATGAGTTAGTACCCCTTGTTTTGTTCAAATTGATAAGATATCTTTGGAGGAAATCTGAGCTCTCAGCTTCCTGGCGAGGATTTTATCTGCCTTATCCCCTTTTTCATAATAAATCTGATTAAGGCGTCTAAGGCATTGTTCCGTCTTGTGAGATAGTATCATGTTGAGTTCTCCCCTTACTTTAAGCAACTGATCTAGGTCAGTTGGGCTCAGGGACAACCTATGAATTTCTTCTAGACAATGAAGTTGGTTGGTTAATTCTAAGATCTTTTGGGAGCGCTATTAATCTATAGTAATTTTTAAATAGAACCGCGCAATGTTCCGACTGGCAGATGGATCCAGGGCCGCTTTAAGAGAGGAGGCCCGTGTGCAGTCTTCTCCGTTAGGGACTCTTCCTCTCTGTTGGCAGTGCTGTAAAGTCTGAGCACTAGAGGGCTCAGACTTTACTGCGCATGGACAGATCTTCAGGAATATGGCGCAGTGGTCATTTTCCCAGTGATTTCTCTACTGCGCATATGTAGAACGCCATGAAAATGGCCACTGTAGCAATTTGACAGTGATTTAACAGTGCTGCTGCTGTCGGCACGGGACTCCGGAGGGTGAGTAATCAAAAAAATGGGTGTAGCGTGTGCCGTGGAGGCCCCCTGGACTCAGGGGCATGTGTGCACCCATTATAAATACGCCAGTGGATGGAGCCCATTTATCAAAAAATATCACCTAAATGTATGTAGGAGGGACCACAGCAGATGTCACTGATACCTGCTGTGATCCCTCCATTTCTGCCAGCAGCCGCATGCCCCATAGGTTTCTATGGGAGATGTGATGCTGCCAGAATTACCAATTTCCAAAATGTGAAGCATTTTGGAGATAGACCCCCCACAGCTACCGCGATCTGAAGATGGAGATAGCCCACTATAGCCTATGGACTACACAACACAAAGCTAGTCGGCAGAGGGGTTCCCCCGAAACCCTCCCTGGAAATGGCGCATGTGCAGTAGTCCCACTTCCACACTGAGCACATTGCAGGGACGGGCTCCTTCCTGAGTCCGTGTCCCTGAGGGTGCTCTGGCGCCCTATACTACATTGACCCGTACAATCGCATATTGCAATGCGATCCTGTGTGCTAATATTGCACCCAGATTGCACTGAATATGTGATTAATGATAGACACCAATGTCTTGAATGTACAATGCAGGGCAGAACCCTGTGGTAATCTGCAGAGAATGAAAGTAACAGGGGGGTGTTTTGTTGGCTCTTAGTTTATAAATTCATAAAAAACGATAGCTCATAAATCACAATGACATAAATGGCAGCTGATAATATAACTATTGCCAGGGCCATGGAAAGGTGATGATAACATTGTATTGATTAACAGAGATACACTTCAATTTGAGAAATGAACAAGTGTAACATACTCTGGAGAGCATCCCATGAATTACTGTATTAGGAGAAATATAATAAACATAGGTAACAAAGTTCTGTCACTTCAGTCTGTAATTAACTCTGACCTAATTACTGTAACTATGAGATGTATCTTCAAGATGTGCTCGCACTCCCGTAGTGAGAACAGGACGGCTCTAAGAAGCTGTGTAATACCATTTTTTTAATTATTTTATATGATTCAGATCAAATACCTATTTTAAGTAATTCTTTTTCTCTTGGAAATTTGATGTGCTAAAGAAGAAGACGGAATAATATAAGCTACATGTGAGTCATCTGATCCATGCCCGGAAGCAGTGTTTACGCAACCTGTTTCTCACCAGTTGTTAACTACAAGTCCCAGCATGCACATTGTAGTTCAATAATAGCTTGAACTCACAAGTTGCCAATGTCCGCCTTAATACCAGCTACAGTATGAGAACTTTTGTTTACATATCAAACCAGAACCAAGACCTAATTTAAGTGTTACTTGTATTTATGTTGTTGATTCCTTTATTTATCCAGAAACAAAATATTCGACAGAACTTTAATCTTGACACACGATAGTATTAGGGGTGTGCTGGGTGTGCAGGGAATTTAGAGGAGGCTCCTGAGAAAATGTATATGAGGTTGTTGTTTTTTTCACTATTACATTTTGATGCAATATACAGAATGTTGCAAAAGTATTTGTACCATTAACCACTTAAAATATTTTACGTTTGCTGGATTACAAATGCATGCCTTTGCGACAGTTGATAATAAAACTCCTAGCAAAAATTGTCATCGCCCCAATCTGTCCAGTAATGTATATAATCCTCCCAGCCACTCCCTTATATGTCATGGCCATGCCCACAAGTCTGATAAGCCACTCCCCTTTTACATTTAAAAACCTTTTTTCCAAGTGGTATTCTTATTTTTTTTATATTGCAGTCATATTCTCAAAGACATTAGTTAATTGTCAGACGGTATATTATGTTTATATGTGTTTTCACCTTGATGCATTGTAGGGCCACCTGTTACAATAATAGTTTTGAAGAGTTTCGTAGCCTTTGGGTAGCTTTCTTTCTTTCTGGGGACATTTAAAGCCGTTCACTCCCTTTACCCCCTCTGTGTTAGAAATGAAGGGAAAGAAAAGTGGTTATCTCAGTAATGTGAGAGGTTGGTTGGACTGCGGTGCGTGTGGTGGTGCCTGCTGCCGTGCAGGTGTAGACTCGGTACTCACCAGGCGCCGCTCTCTCTCACCTTCAGGTACCGGAACCTTCAACGGACCTGGAATTCTTCAGTCGGATCCGGACACGGCGATTCCCTCTTGGAGCTGACCGTCGACCGAGCTGAGGAGAGAATGGTCTACATTAAAGGGGGTATCGACCCTGCTTCCGGTGGAACAGGGGATACCCCAGGGGTGGCTGCGACCTTCACCGGCTGGGTGAATGGTCATCACCGGCACAAAGCCTCAGCTACCCAGCTTTCACACACTCGCGCTTTCGCACGTAGTGTGATGAAAGGGATTCTCACGTCCGTGAACAATCCTAACTCCGGCGCTCGGGGACAAACAAGGGACAGACGTACACGGATGCTACTCACCGTCACAAGTCTTGCACTCCGATCTTCTCCACTTACAGGTCCCTGTAAGGAGGCAAAGAGAAACAGCCGTGCAGGGCCTAACTCTGACCTAGTGTCACACCCTATACTATCTACAACAGCAGAGCCCTCAAACTAGCTCTGTGGGTGTGGTGCAACACAACTATGCACAACTTACACAACACATACACTTTGCCCTGCACGGTAACAACATATATCACACTATCGGAGTTACAACATAAAACGGTGCTGTCCCTTTATCTACCCGACTCAGAACACCCAGCAGTGGGGACCGCACAGCTCACCCACCTACCGTACTCTCAGGGTGGCCTGAGCCTAACGCCCAGTGTCACCTTTACTCACCTCGGGGAAAACACTGCTTCGATGGGCCTAGCGCCCCCTAACTGTCCACAGGCCGGAGGCCTGACTTTGCCCACGGGCCTAGCGCCCGCCTACCTTGCTGCCCGTTGGGTGACCTGGGCCTTGTGCCCAAGGTCACCTTATCGTACCTATTTGGCCAAAATCCACTAGGGCCTAATGCCCTCTAATGCTCCCACAGGCCTAGTGCCTGACCGTGCCCCTCGGGCCTAATGCCCACCTAACTGCGCCCACAGGCCGGTGGCCTGACTATACTTATGGGCCTAGTGCCCAACCTGCGCCCAGGCCTAGTGCCTGCCTATGTGCCCCCACGGGCCGAGAGGCCTGACCAAATGCCCACGGGCCGGGAGGGCCCGACTACATGCCCACAGGCCGGGAGGGCCTGACTGTGCCCACGGGCCTATTGCCCGAACACCCGGTGGTCTAGGGAGGGGCGGGTACAGGGGCGCCTGATAAGGGCCTACCTGACCCGCTGGGAGAGGCACCAGGGGGGAGCTTCGGCAGCCCTTTGCTTCCCACCCCTGGTGACCCCTCCGGCGCTGTTCTTTAATCTTCGGCCGCTGGCCCGTCCTGGCCAGCGGCGCCGCCGTCGTCGCGCCGCGTCCAGCCGCCGCTGGACATCTTCTTCTCCGAGCCCGTCTTCTTTCTTCTTGCCGCCGGGATCTTCTTTCCTCTTCGCGCTCTTCTGCGCGCGCACCCTCTTCGGCTCCCGCCCGGCGTCTCTTCTGCCTTCGCCACTCTTCGGCGCGGCCTCCTGCTCCCCGTCCCGCCCGGCGTCTGACGTCAGACGCCGGGGGCGGGGCCTGTGACGCGGCGAGCGCCGTTTGGCTCGCCGCGTCTCTCTACGATTGGCTGCCGCTCCGGGAGCCGCGATTGGCTCCCGGAGGGCGCCAAGATTCAAACGCTGCGGGCGGCGCTTCTGATTGGCGGCCCGAGCGGCGCCAAGTTCAAAGCGCCGCCGCGCCGCTCCCCGCCGCCGCACACTCCGCGCTGGGGACAGACAAGCTGCCCCAGCGCGGCCCCCAGTTAGGGACAGCAGCATGGATGTGCCCACAGGGCACATCCTTACATTTCCCCCCCCTTTTTCCTTTGTAGTCCCTACAAAGTTCCTCACGACGTCCATCGTCCGCGGGTCAGGGAATTCCAAGGTCCTTCCGGCGAGGGTGCATTCGGGGGCCCAGCCTGGACCAGCTGTGACCCCACATCCTTCCTCCTCCAGCTCCGGGTTCCTCTTACGGCCTGACCTCCATCGGCGGATCCTCTGGGGGAGTGGCATCTCCTCACGGTCGCTTGACGCTGGCCACCAAGGGGAATCTTCCTCCACGGGGACAACAGTCACCCACTCTTGGCCTCTGATATTGTCTGTGGCTTCGTCCCTGTCTTCCGGGTGTGGTATCGACCACCACCCAACAGCGGAATCCTCCGGGGCATCCGTTTACTCCCGGGTAACAGCCACCACATGTCGAATTTCCTCGTGGGGCATCTCCAAAGGTCCTGTGTCTTCCTCTGGCACGGGTCCTCCCACGGCATCACAGTCCTGTCCCCGTACGTCGGTCCATCTCGACACTCCTGGCAGGTACTCTTGCTCCAGGACTATCTCCTCCTCTTCACGGAGGGCATTCAACTGGGAGCATGACTCCACCCGATCCTGCCAGTCTCTCTCGTCGGCGCTTCCGATGCCAGAGTCGTCCTCCATCTGTTCTTGGAGGGATTCGTCGGCGGACAGCTCACCGTAGTCCGAGTCTTCTTCCGATATCTGGACTGGGGTATTTCCCTCCTCAGCGTACTTAGTCTTTTCCGCTGGCACCTCTGTTTCCTCAGCGTACTCCTTCGCTTCCGCTGGATCCTTTTCTTCCTCAGCGTACTCCTGCGCTTCCGCTGGCATCTCTTGGTACCCAGGACACTCCTGTTCCGCACGTCCTGGCCGGGGACGGGTCCATCGTGGGGAGATTCCGGACGTCTCAGTCACTGGGTCTTCACGCTTTTCTTGACAGCGTGGCCTCTTCACCTCCCAGTCGTCCACCTCCGCCTCATGCGGGAAAGGATCCTGCCTTACTGGGGTCACTTTCTTGGGACAAAGTAGGTCCGCGGCATCTTCCCAAGGGCACTCACTGGCCGCATGTCCTGGTCGCCGACACTTCCAACAAGGGAGGGCCACTGCCACCTTCTCCAAGACGGGTTCCTGGTCCACCTCCGTCACTGGGGAATCTTCACCCGTTGGTTCCGGCTCAGAGGAAATGGGCACCTGCGAATTAACTTCAAGCAAGGCCTTCCGCTCCATTTCCCTGGTTTCCTCCTCCCATCTCTGGGCGCGACCATCCGCAATCATCCGGTCTTCATTCCACGGACAATCGGGAAGCGCATGTCCTCTCGCCTCGCAGAGCGCACACACAGGCTCTGCAGCCACCCGGTCCCAAAGCTGCTGACGAGATTCCGTCAGCTGCTTCACCGTGGCCTCGTAGTCCGTCCTGTCTTCCGTCCATGGACATTCCAGGAGCCGATGTCGGGGATCTCCACAGCTTTCACACCGGGAATCAACCTCGTCTTCGCTCAACTCTTCGTCCCAAGGACAACTGTTGTGCTCATGCCCGTAGTTTCCGCAGAGCAAACACCAGGACTCGTTCTTCGCTTGGCCCTTCTGACGTCTTCGGTCCGCTTCCTGGACCACCTTCTTTGGGGACGTCTCTCGCCAAGTACACTCGTCGGCAAAGTGACCTGTTTGCCGACATTTCTTGCAGGGCGTCACAGCGGCCTTCTTGCGCCCCTTCTCCCGGCGCTCTTCTTTTTCACGCTGGACCGACCGCTGCACCATCTTCAGGATGTCTGCCCCAGACACCGTCACCCAGTCGCTCTGGTCCGCACACGTCCGGGGGTGAGTCTTCTTCGGAGCCGTCCGCAGGGAGGTCTTCTTGGTGGCGTTCCACATCGTGTCCGTGATCCGGTCTCTTTGATCCTGCCGACTACGCCAAGTGTGAGAGGTTGGTTGGACTGCGGTGCGTGTGGTGGTGCCTGCTGCCGTGCAGGTGTAGACTCGGTACTCACCAGGCGCCGCTCTCTCTCACCTTCAGGTACCGGAACCTTCAACGGACCTGGAATTCTTCAGTCGGATCCGGACACGGCGATTCCCTCTTGGAGCTGACCGTCGACCGAGCTGAGGAGAGAATGGTCTACATTAAAGGGGGTATCGACCCTGCTTCCGGTGGAACAGGGGATACCCCAGGGGTGGCTGCGACCTTCACCGGCTGGGTGAATGGTCATCACCGGCACAAAGCCTCAGCTACCCAGCTTTCACACACTCGCGCTTTCGCACGTAGTGTGATGAAAGGGATTCTCACGTCCGTGAGCAATCCTAACTCCGGCGCTCGGGGACAAACAAGGGACAGACGTACACGGATGCTACTCACCGTCACAAGTCTTGCACTCCGATCTTCTCCACTTACAGGTCCCTGTAAGGAGGCAAAGAGAAACAGCCGTGCAGGGCCTAACTCTGACCTAGTGTCACACCCTATACTATCTACAACAGCAGAGCCCTCAAACTAGCTCTGTGGGTGTGGTGCAACACAACTATGCACAACTTACACAACACATACACTTTGCCCTGCACGGTAACAACATATATCACACTATCGGAGTTACAACATAAAACGGTGCTGTCCCTTTATCTACCCGACTCAGAACACCCAGCAGTGGGGACCGCACAGCTCACCCACCTACCGTACTCTCAGGGTGGCCTGAGCCTAACGCCCAGTGTCACCTTTACTCACCTCGGGGAAAACACTGCTTCGATGGGCCTAGCGCCCCCTAACTGTCCACAGGCCGGAGGCCTGACTTTGCCCACGGGCCTAGCGCCCGCCTACCTTGCTGCCCGTTGGGTGACCTGGGCCTTGTGCCCAAGGTCACCTTATCGTACCTATTTGGCCAAAATCCACTAGGGCCTAATGCCCTCTAATGCTCCCACAGGCCTAGTGCCTGACCGTGCCCCTCGGGCCTAATGCCCGCCTAACTGCGCCCACAGGCCGGTGGCCTGACTATACTTATGGGCCTAGTGCCCAACCTGCGCCCAGGCCTAGTGCCTGCCTATGTGCCCCCACGGGCCGAGAGGCCCGACCAAATGCCCACGGGCCGGGAGGGCCCGACTACATGCCCACAGGCCGGGAGGGCCTGACTGTGCCCACGGGCCTATTGCCCGAACACCCGGTGGTCTAGGGAGGGGCGGGTACAGGGGCGCCTGATAAGGG
Organism: Pseudophryne corroboree; assembly: GCF_028390025.1. Classification (NCBI taxonomy): domain Eukaryota; kingdom Metazoa; phylum Chordata; class Amphibia; order Anura; family Myobatrachidae; genus Pseudophryne; species Pseudophryne corroboree. The sequence continues at coordinate 126,008,525 of NC_086444.1, read as the reverse complement.
CCTACCTGACCCGCTGGGAGAGGCACCAGGGGGGAGCTTCGGCAGCCCTTTGCTTCCCACCCCTGGTGACCCCTCCGGCGCTGTTCTTTAATCTTCGGCCGCTGGCCCGTCCTGGCCAGCGGCGCCGCCGTCGTCGCGCCGCGTCCAGCCGCCGCTGGACATTTTCTTCTCCGAGCCCGTCTTCTTTCTTCTTGCCGCCGGGATCTTCTTTCCTCTTCGCGCTCTTCTGCGCGCGCGCCCTCTTCGGCTCCCGCCCGGCGTCTCTTCTGCCTTCGCCACTCTTCGGCGCGGCCTCCTGCTCCCCGTCCCGCCCGGCGTCTGACGTCAGACGCCGGGGGCGGGGCCTATGACGCGGCGAGCGCCGATTGGCTCGCCGCGTCTCTCTACGATTGGCTGCCGCTCCGGGAGCCGCGATTGGCTCCCGGAGGGCGCCAAGATTCAAACGCTGCGGGCGGCGCTTCTGATTGGCGGCCCGAGCGGCGCCAAGTTCAAAGCGCCGCCGCGCCGCTCCCCGCCGCCGCACACTCCGCGCTGGGGACAGACAAGCTGCCCCAGCGCGGCCCCCAGTTAGGGACAGCAGCATGGATGTGCCCACAGGGCACATCCTTACATTTCCCCCCCCTTTTTCCTTTGTAGTCCCTACAAAGTTCCTCACGACGTCCATCGTCCGCGGGTCAGGGAATTCCAAGGTCCTTCCGGCGAGGGTGCATTCGGGGGCCCAGCCTGGACCAGCTGTGACCCCACATCCTTACAGTAATAATCCTACAAGATCTGTCCCATGTCAGACATACACCGTGGGGAGAGAGTGAATAGGCGAGATGCCTCGAGGATGGAAGGATTAGTGGCTGGGGTAAGTGTAGGGCGGAGAAGAGAGACCCTACAACATACTACTGTCATATGTGCACGTGAGATTGCTGTCTGTGCATAATGTTTCAACTTTCAACCCATCAGGGACTCTGCAAATCAGGCCGGAAAGGCTTTGCTGAGAACCTGTTGCTGACAATGGGAACCATAATGCTTCTACAGTCTATAGGTGGGGTAAGGGTTGGCTTTGCTGAGAAGCTATTGCTGACAATGGGAACCATAATGCTTGTACAGTCTATAGGTGGGGTAAGGGTTGGTTTTGCTGAGTTCCCATTACCAACAATGGGAACCGTAATGCTTGCACAATCTATAGGTGGGGTAAGGATTGGCCTTGCTGAGTCCCCATTGTCAACAATGGGGACCAAACCTCTTGCACAATCTATAGATGGGGTAAGGGTTTCTTAATAAATAGCGGTAAGCTAAATTTACTGCTGTTGGTTAAAAAAATTATTGGATATTAAAACCCCTTTTAGCGTCAGAAATTAGTGCTAAAGGGGTTTTGACTTGTTAATGGAGCCCTGAATGGTGGGATTCCAGATTCAATTGACTGGTAGATGTATGTATCAATTAGAATGTTACTAAAGAAGGGACACACTTCCGTAGTGCCAGAATAAAGCAGGTTAGCACTCACCAAGTAGGTGAACGACACATCAGTCCAGCCCTGTATTATAGCACAGGCGTGTGACTCGCTTACAGCACTGTCACTGCTAGGAGTATAAACAAATATATTTGGACTGCTACATGATGTCCCCCCCCCCCCCCCCCCTTAAAAAAAACCACTGAGGTAGATGTACGATGATAATCTATATCGAAATCGTGCATGTCTGTTCCGAGCCAAGTAGGGAGAAGCAGCCACCCCCACCATCCCCCACTAACACCTACCATGGGAAAGGAACTTGTGAAAGTACAGCTGGGATGGGTAAGATAATGGCAACAATCATATAATGTAGACTCTATAGTACAAGTTGACATTTTCTTAATGTCATCTATGGTCGCCTGATTCTGGAGGCTGAGTTAAGATTTGTTGGGACTCCAGGAAAACTCGTTTATGGAGTCTTAGCCAGTAGCAATGCCTGTAGTCAGATTATGGTGTCTATTTACTAAGCCTTGGCTGTAGATAAAGTGGAAGGAGATAAAGTACCAGCCAATCAGCTCCTAACTGTCATGTCACAGGCTATGTTTGAAAAATGACAGTTAGGAGCTTGTTGGTTGGTACTTTATCTCCGTCCAAGGCTTAATAAATAGACCACTAAGTTATGACAGAGGCAGCCACTGTGTCCTATCAGTCTCTGTTACAGTCTGAGGTGTAGATGGAGATATTTGTTTCCCAACTGTGATTTCTCAAATTCCTGGTTCTCCTGCTGGGTTCTGTACCAAACACTACACGAGCACAGGGCCGTCTCTTCCTATTGGCTAAATGGGCAGTTTTCTAAGAGTCCGTGGTCGATTCTGAACCCCCCTGCCGGTCAGAACAGCCGCCGATGGCACCAAGGTCAGAAACTGCGCTGAAAGCACCCCCCACCCGCCCCACCATGGAATGAACAGCCGCAGCTGATTGCACACACAAACACACACATGGTCACTGATAGCACACCCTCCTTCACACACACACCACCCGAACAGAAAATCCCCCACAACTAATAGCACCCCTACCTTACCTCCCCCAACGCCAACCAGGCAGGATAGCCTCCAGGTGTAGGAGCCACAGTGCACTGCGTGCCTAGGGGCCTTCACTGATGTTAAGCTGCCCCTGAACAACAACCAGTATGTTTGATCATGAGTTGCTCACATGACTTGTCATATACACTTCCGCTATAATTGGAGCTACGAAAATACACATAAATTCTCCTTCCCGAGGCTATAACAGTTATGATGTCAGTGCATCCAGCTGTAGATTGACAGGACGAGGATGATTTTAGCCAGTGGACGGGCATATTTGGAATTAGAAACTATATTTTTCTTAATAGCAACTTTCCAACAGAGCTCTATGGTTGCGCCAGAGCTGGATTAAGAGGGGGGCCCCGGGGATAAGTACCCCGGGCCCCCTTTTTAAAAAGGGCCCCCCCCCCCGCCGCCACCGCAGATCGGATCTCTGTTCCGATCTGCGGTATTGTGCTGCGCTCCCGGGAGTCGGTGCCACACGCAGCGGCAGGGCAGCTCAGCGGTTGCTGTCGCTGGCAGCTCTGGCTCCCGGCTCCACTGCACTGAACATGCTGGCGCCGCGGCCGCACGCAGGGAGTCAGTGCCTGTAAAGGGAAGGACAGCTGAGCGATGGCTCAGCTGTCCAATAATCTAACGAGCAGCAGCCTGTGGCTCAGTCATTGGCTGGGCTCGCAGGCTGCAGGGAAGAAGGAGTACGGCGCGTGGAGCCTGGAGGCAGCAGCCATCACCCAGTTTCAACCAGCTCTCCTAGGCTATCTGTGGTTGTGCAGCCTGCCAGCATCAAAGGACATAAAAACGTAAGGCTGGCTGCATTATGTACTGGCTTTATATATATATATATATATATATATATATATATACTGTATATATGTATATATATATATATATATATATATATATATATGTAAGGTGAATGGCCTGCGATGGTGGGAGACAGAAATCCACTGCCCCCGTGTCACAAAACCAGGCGGCACTCCACGGATTTAGTGAAAAAAATAAATGTTTATAAATAAAACAACATGAGGGTCCAACGTTTCAACACCGCGGGGGGCGGGAGCGTCTCCGCCGGCACCGGCGTCCGGCCACAGAGGATGACGTTGCTGTTGCCAGGCAACCAGACAACACTGTCAATGGCAACGTCATCCTCGGTGGCCGGACGCCGGTGCCGCCGGAGACGCTCCCGCCCCCCGCGCCCGTTTGGCAGCAATGGCGTGTGTAAAGTATTTAAGGTAAGAACTGTTTAATCACTGTTTGCTTCACCATGTGTCCTTGAAAAAAACACCCCCCGCGGTGTTGAAACGTCGGACCCTCATGTCGTTTTATTTATAAACATTTATTTTTTTCACTAAATCCGTGGAGTGCCGTCTGGTTTTGTGACACGGGGGCAGTGGATTTCTGTCTCCCACCATCGCAGGCCATTCACCTTGCATACTTGAAGGAGGGCACCCCGGTCATATGTCTTTGTAATTGAGTGCCAGCTACACCGTACAGATAGATAGATAGCTATATATATGTATATATATATATATATATAAGTATATATATGTATGTATATATATATATGTATATATGTGTATATATATATATATATATATATATACAGTATGTCTCATCCACCCGACCCTTCTCTCTCTACACTTGCCCGCTATGCCTGATCGGCCGGCCCGGCGACAGACATGCCGCTGCAGGGGCAGTAGAGAGTACATTTGTCAGCAGCAATTGCTACCGGAACACACATGTGAACAAGACTGCACCCACAAGTAATGTATAATGTGTGTTATATAATGTATTTGGAGGGGCACTATGTGTCACATAATGTGTTTGGGGGCACTGTGTATTATATAATTTGTTTGGGGGGTACTATGGGGTCTATTCAGGCCGGGCCGCAGCTGCTCATTCGCACGTGGCGTAATGTGAATTTTGGCTCATACCGTGTGACATAATGTAAATTTTGGTTCATACCGTGTGGCGTAATGTGAATTTTATCTCATAAAGCATGGCGTAATGTAAACTTTGGCTCCTACCGTGAATTGCGGCTCATACAGTCTGGCGTAATGTGAATGGCGGCTCATACAGTGTGGCGTAATGTGAATTGCGGCTCATACAGTGTGGCGTAATGTGAATTGCGGCTCATACAGTGTGGCGTAATGTGAAATTTATCTCTTGGTGTGTGGCGCAATGTACATTTTGGCTCATACTGTGTGGTGTAATGTAAATTTTGGCATATACTGTGTGGCGTAATGTAAATTTCGGCTCATACTGTGTGACGTAATGTGAATATTTTCTCTTGCTGTGTGGCATAATGTAAATTTTGGCTCATACCGTGTGACGAAATGTGAATTTTGGCTCATACCATGTGACGTAATGTGAATTTTGGCTCATACCATGTGACGTAATGTGAATTTCGTCTCATATCGTGTGGTGAAATGTTTATTTTGACTCATACTGTGTGGTGTAATGTGAATTTTGCACCAAAGCCCACCACTCTCTAGTTCCGCCACTAGGTCAAGGATAGGTTGGGGAAGTGTAAGTATTGATAGGGTGCAGCGGCAGCTATGACTCAGGGTTATGCCGTATCGGACAGTCAGTACCAGCCAGTGGTCATACCATTATGTTTCATTTTATTTCTCTGGGGTGTATTATATCTACTTTTATTAGGAACTAGGGAGAAATTAGATTACACCATGTGATTTGTTTTTGTGTAAAATATTAAATACAGTTTGAGTATCCCATATCCAAATATTTTAATACTCAAAGTTATTAAAAATATTGTATTAAATGACCTTCAGGCTGTGTGTATAAGGTGTATATGAAACATAAATGAATTGTGTGAATGTACACACACTTTGTTCAATGCACAAAGTTATAAAAAATATTGGCTAAAACTACCTTCAGGCTGTGTGTATAAGGTGTATATGAAACGTAAATGCATTCTGTGCTTAGACATGGGTCCCATCACCATGATATCTCATGGTATGCAATTATTCCAAAATACGGAAAAATCCGTTCTCCAAAATACTTCTAGTCCCAAGCATTTTGGATAAGGGATACTCAACTTGTAATAATAAATATTCCTTTTAAGATGGATTAGTCTGAAAGATTCTTTCAAAGTTACAACCTAATTGTAATTTTCTTTGTAGTGATTGAAGACGCTATGATTTTAATTTTAAATCTTAGGGCCCCCCTGTCGTAAGTACCCCAGGCCCCCCGAAGCCTTAATCCAGCTCTGGGTTGCGCCCCTTATCTATGCCCTGATCACAGTGGGTACCAGCCACAGGGTGCCTGCTGATTTGTAAGTTTGCATTCCCCCAAGTGCTACATACTGTACATATACTATAGAAGAGCTTTTCATCCTTCAACAGAGGATTGGGTGTGGTATTGATTTGCACCACACTGATAGCAGTGCTGTCATGGCTGTCTTATGCATGCCACACTGCAGGGCCGCAACTAGGGGTGTGCGAGCTATGTCGTCAATGCCTTATGGCACCTGCATGTGGCTTACAGGGTGCCTGGAACGGCAGCCAGTAGCGCACCTGCAGAGCAACCTGGAGTTTCCAAGAAGACGGGAGTTTCCAAGAAGACGCTTCGGACAGAGCTCTACTTCCCAGAGCTGGCAGCTCCGTTCCTTGGGGCTGGGTGTGTCATTGTGATGTCACAGGGAACACTGCCACCTGTTACCGCACTGACACCTCAGCTGGAGAAAGCAGGTGCAAGTGGTCTTTTTCTCTTGTGGGGTGGGGTGGGGTGGGGAAGGGGGAGGGAGGGGTGTACTTGTTTTCCCATTGCATAATCTAACCCTACCATCTCAAACAAGATTATCTAAAATCTATAGTCTTAAATCGTAGACACAGTCTAATGTTGCCCAGACATACATATGCACAATGGCGTAGCTACCAAGTGCAGGGAGTGTATCTGCCATGGGGCCCAGAGCTGAGAGGGGCCCACCTTCACTGTCACAGTTACATGTTTAATATACAAGGGGCGTGGCTACCATGGGTGCAGGGAGTGCATCTGCTATGGGGCCCAGAGCTGAGAGGGGCCCACCTTCACTGTCACAGTTACATGTTTAATATACAAGGGGCATAGCTACCATAGGTGCAGGGAGTGCATCTGCTATGGGGCCCAGAGCTGAGAGGGGCCCACCTTCACTGCCACAGTTACATGTGTAATATACAAGGAGCGTAGCTACCATAGGTGCAGGGAGTGCATCTGCTATGGGGCCCAGAGCTGAGAGGGGCCCACCTTCACTGTCACAGTTACATGTGTAATATACAAGGGGTGTAGCTACCATAGGTACAGGGAGTGCACCTGCTATGGGGCCCAGAGCTGAGAGGGGCCCACCTTCACTGCCACAGTTACATGTGTAATATACAAGGGGCGTAGCTACCATAGGTGCAGGGAGTGCATCTGCTATGGGGCCCAGAGCTGAGAGGGGCCCAATTCACTGCCACAGTTACATGTGTAATATACAAGGGGCGTAGCTACCATAGGTGCAGGGAGTGCATCTGCTATGGGGCCCAGAGCTGAGAGGGGCACACCTTAACTGTCACAGTTACATGTGATATATACAAGGGGCGTAGCTACCATAGGTGCAGGGAGTGCATCTGCTATGGGGCCCAGAGCTGAGAGGGGCCCACCTTCATAGGCGGCGACTATCTGATCGCTGCTCTGCAAAAAATAGCTAGAGAGCGAGAAACTCGGAATGAGGGCCTGTGTTACATTGGAGCCTGCGCACGTAAATCAGAGCATTTACGGGTCAGAGATCTACAGAACTCGATTTAAGGCTCACTGGGTGCAAATGTGCGGCAGCTGGTTGTTCGCACTTAGAATAAGTGTTCTGTGGGTCAGTCTGCACTGACAGCGATGATGGCGGCTTTCACAAACCTATGGAGGAGTGCGGTGCCAACACACGGATGCAACCAACTCTGAACACAGACAGACATTCATATTGTATTCCGACCACACCATGTGACCACTGATACTGCCACATTTGGAGAGGGTCCCAATCAGACCTAGCATTTTAAAATAAAGTAATTTTTAGAACCAGCTGACACATTCCAAGACTGAAGGAATGAAGACAGAAAAGTGACATTTCTATTACTCTATGGGGCCCGTTTATTAATACACATTTGCAGCTTATTCCCGAAAACACCCTTTGTTGTATTCCACCAAAAGAACTGTATAAATATAATGATGATTACAGTGTGCTGCAGGGTTGCCTGCAAAACTGGGGCAGATTTGGTTGCTGCCGGGTTTGCTGTGCTGCACAGACCAGGTATCACCAGCAGCTGCCAGCACTGCAGTGCTCTACAGGTTACAGAAGTAATAATTTATGGTGGAACTATCAATAAATGAGAAGGTGGCTTGTAGCTGCCCACCTGCACCTACAGCAGAGCGGAAGGCTGCAGGGGGTGGGACAAGCTGCCTTGTCTATAAGCGGTAGTGTGTAGTACATAGGCGCAGTGCTCTGTACGCGTGTGTACAGGGCACCGGCGCCTCTGCAGTGCAGGAGTCCCATGAGTGGAGCGCAGTGCTAACGCAGCTTGTGTCCGGGCGTGTGCACAGCCAGGGAGCGATCTCCTGCTGGGGAGCCTGTGAGGAGGAGAGGAGTGCTGATGTGTGATATGTGTGACTGGCAGGAGTTATTACTCTGCGTTACCAGATCAGTGGCTGCAGCGCACGCAGGGAATGGACACAATGTTGCAGGCAGAGTAAAGTGAGAGGAGCACTCCGTGTCTCGCACTCACACTCCATGGAAGACATGGCTCAGCAGCAAGTGGCCGACACCCTGGCAGTGCCCGAAGTGGACGAAGCCCACTGCCCCAACCCCTGGCTCAACGAGGACCTGGTGAAGACTCTGCGGGAGAACCTGTTGCAGCATGAGAAGCCCAGAGCCGCCAGGAAGTCCACGGTGTCTCCCCGGCTGTCCCCTATCATCTCCCCCAGGAACTCTCCCCGGCTCCTCCGCAGGATGCTGCTGAACAGTAATATACCCAAGCAGAGGCGCTTCACCGTGGCACATACATGGTAAGGAGAGCGGGCTGCTGGCAGCGTGTCCCCGGGTGGGGTGCAGCGCTCTCTGCCCTAGGTGTGTGTGTGTGTGCCCTGTCCTGTGTGTGCCCTGTCCTTCACAAGTTCAAACATCAGCTGCTATGTGTTATTGCCATGTGTTATTGCAGGGTGAGACATGTCACATTATGTCATTGTGCAAATACAGTATGCATGCATGGTGAGATGCCCTGGCGGGAAGGGTTAACCTGGATAGTTCTATTGTAAATGATTAGTAGAGTCATGACACATGTTCTGTATATTGTGCAGATGTGGAAGAGTACAGGTCTGAGTATGCATGTGTGTATATACACACACACACACACGTGTGTATTTATACAATTCTTTTACAGAGTGGTGCAAAGATCCTTTGTATTGTGCCATGAAAAAATTTAATTAGACAAATTAGACATTTGAAACGTTGGAATATTAATATAAACAATCGAAAAGCATAGGCAGTACTCTAAAGGTGGGTACACACTAATAGATATATCTGCAGATCAATTGATCTGCAGATATATCTATGGACGGATCGAGCAGTGTGTTCAGCATACACACTGCCCGATCCGTCGGGTACTGACGTCATGAACTGGGCGGGCGTGTACAGACGCCCGCCCAGTTCAGCTGTCAATCACCTCCGGCCGCCGCAGCATGTGTACGGACAGCGACGCGCCAATATATCAGTAGATATATTGGCCGTCGGCTGTGCTGCGCGGCCGACGCGATACGTCTGTGAACGACGGAGTTCACAGACGTATCGGCCGTACACACTGGCCGACGGTCCCGCGATATATCGGCCGTTCAAGAGAACGGCCGATATATCAACCAGTGTGTACGGGCCTTAAGTCTTGTAGTTGTACTGTATCTAGGTGAGGAGCTCACCGGATCTATCTATCTATCTATCTATCTATCTATCTATCTATCTATCTATCTATCTATCTATCTATCTATCTATCTTCATTGGAGGGGGGAGATATGAAAATGTGGCTAATGCATTTTATTTCTTTTTATAGTTGTAATAATTACTGACATGTACTGTAGCCTTACACACTGCGCACTCCAAAATGTTTGCTTCATTAGTGGAATTCATGTAGCAACAACATTTTCCCCAACACTGTGCAAACCTGGGAAGTTTCAGAGGTTTATGGCAATATCACTTTTTTTATCTACATAACTAGGAAGTTTCTATTCTTAATGGTGAATGCATTATCATTTATAGTCTCCTTATGAACTGGATTTGGCATGATTTTTATATATATATCACACACACACACACACACACACACACACACACACACACACACACACTACATAAGCATATTGGCAGAACAGGAAAACAGCTACTTATAGTACAAGACAATGCAGGACAGGTACATGGTTTCTACACATTGCTGCATTAGCGGTCATAACACAAGTAAGCAGCTGGGTGGCAGAAACCAAAGGTTATCTATCTATGGGGCTGATTCAATTGTTTTACACTGCTCTTACCACTATGGGGCGCAAAACGGAGCAATACAATTGTTGCTCCGTTTAGACACCTGGCGACCACAGGGGTGACATTTCTTCTTGCAGCCTCCTGAGGTGCCAGAAGAATTGTGCGTTAAGTTGGCACTATGGGCACCCGCCCAAAGCAGGACTTTAGACAGGTTTAGCTGTTTTACGAATCTAAAACCAGTCTGTTTGGGAGCGACATGCGCGATATGCATGGGCACCCAAATACCAATTGAACTGTGACTTGTTTGGGGCATCTATATAGTCCTGTTTAGATGGAAAAATTAGACACCCAAAACAATTGAATCTGTGGGATGAATTCAAATGTTGTTTCGCCGGCAGCCAGTAGGTGGCGCCCAAACAGAGTACTGCTTTATGCAGCTAAACTTGAGCTTCATGGGCGTGATGAGCTCTAACCCCCCCCCCCCCAAAAAAAACAACAATTGAATTGCGCCCGCGATCTTTCATCACTTTAACACAATTAAATATTTCTATCTATCTATCTATCTATCTATCTATCTATCTATCTATCTATCTATCTATCTATCTATCTATCTATCTATCTATCTATCTATCAGCAGGGCTGGTCAAACCAGTCCTCGAGATCTACCAACAGTTCACATTTTCCAGACCACCTAGCTAGTGCACAGGTGTAGTCATTACTAATTAAGATGTGCTGCATTCATTCCTAACTCACAATTCTACAGATCTCCAGGAGGCCTGGAAAACATGAACTGTTGGTAGAGCTCGATGACCAGTTTGGCCAGCCCCGATCTACAGTATATATAATTTTGATAATGTTTAAATGTCTGCTTGTTAAGATCAGTTATACTAGTGGTAAACTTGAATGTCAAATAAAGATATTGCTGTGTAGATCAGATTAATCTAAATAAAAAAAAACGCACATTTGAACATTTAATAGCTGTGGAAAACATGAAGTGTTTGTCAAAAATGAACATAAAGAAAGGAGCGTATGATCATTGCACATTAGCATGGACTCTGTACCAAAAAATCAATCTGGTGCACATACCCTTATACTTCTGTCTGAAAGATTCTATCAGTTGTTATAGTAACGCCACCTGAGACATCCTGGCAATTTGTGGTTCTATGCTTTGCTGTTGTCAGGACAACACTATAGCATTCTGCGTAGTTCTGGAATCTGACCAGTGTCTTGCCCATGTCTTACTAAAGACTTGTATGATCTTGCAGTACAGTGCAGGCTGCTGTAATGGAAGTGGCGAATGTACGCAATTACGCTTACAACAAAGTCGGACTAAATTATTTTAGTTTCTTCAAACTTTAGATCACTGATTACAAGTAAAAGACCTAGCGGACAGTAATACCTCTTTAACACCGCATAACCCGGGTCGCATCCAGAATTTTTACGCGGTTCCTTCCTGGCTGTGACCCGGTTCAGGCCCCTTTCAGATAGACAGTCCAACTCTGCTTATTGCCCGGGTGGTAACATCTCCACCGGCGCGTCCGGAAGCTACGCTTGGAGATGAGATGATCTCCAAGCACCGCCTCCTGCTGTGGTGTGAACGAGTTCCGGGTCGCATCGACCCGGCTTACCCGTTCAACACCGCACCGCAAGCCTGGTTAAACCCATGTTCAACCCTGCTCCCTACCCAAGTTGAAATACAGAGTCGCTCAACCCGTATTATTTCAACTGGCCCCTTTTAACCCGGGTGATTGCTGGCGGCCTGAAAGGAGTGTAAGAGATGCAATCCACTGCAGAATAATGCAACAGTGGTTCTAATTCAGACCTGATCGCAGCAGCAACATTTTTCTCTAATGGGCATAACCATGTGCACTGCAGGTGGGACAGATATAACGTGCAGAAAGAGTTATACCCCGTTCACACTGCACAAAAAACCCAGTATCAACCTAGTATTTTGCCGGATCGACACTGGTCGATGTGCATTGTGAATGGGTCACTGCCGAATTCCTGGGTTGCCTGACCCGGTAATTCAACTCTGGAATAAAGAAGGGTTATTCCCAGGCAATTACCGGGTCAGGCACAGTGTGAACGGGTTACCCGATCGATGCAACTCGGCACCCGATCACAGCATAGGGAGAGGCGGTGCGGAGATGATCTCCTCTCCAGCGCGCTGTCTCAGCCCCCGCCCCTGTATAGCAACCTGACCCGGCATAAGCCACCCCATTCATATTCATCCAATGCCGAGTCACAAGCGGTAAGGACCCGTATCCAATTCCCGGGTATGACCCGGCACTGGCAATGTGAACGGGGTATTAGATGTGAGTGGGATGTGTTCAAACTGACATCCTAATTGCAGTGTAAAAATAGCAGCCAGTATTATCTCTGCATAGAAACAAAATAACCCACCCAAATCTAACTCTTTCTATGCACATGTTATATCTGCCCCCCCCCCCCCCCCCTCCCTGCAGTGCACATGGTTTTGCCCATTAGAGAAAGATTTTGCTGCTGTGATCAGGTCTGAATTAGGCCCAGTGTCTGTAAAAGCATGTACCTCTGTTGGGTAAATATGCTGTGCTGACAGTGACAGTAAATTAAATTAATAAAAATAAAGCGAATGTTGTCTGAGGTAAAACTTTGAGTGCTAATGGAATACAACCAGTGGTCAGATTCTGTACTCGTGTGCGCCTTAAATGATCCTAACCTGTTCGAATGTCCATCTAGTTCTGATGATAAAATAATTTTAACTGTATAAACAACAATGTAACATGTTTAGGATCCAATCCTTATAGGCCCTACACACTTGGCGATATTCTGAAAGATATGAACGATCTCGTTCATAAATGAACGAGAACTCGTTCATATCTTTCAGTGTGGAGACTTAAGCGATGAACGATGCGCGTCCCCGCGCTCGTTCATCGCTGGTCTCCCGTTGGCTGTGCATGCAGGCCAATATGGACGATCTCGTCCATATTTGCCTGCACTTCAATGCAGCCGCGTGACGGGGGGAGTGAAGAAACGTCACTGCCCCCCCGCCGCCGGGTCGCTCGTCGGCCGTATCGGCCGTCGGGCACCTCGGCGGCACATCGCCAAGTGAGTAGGGCCCCTTAATTATAAAGCTCCTGGTAAAGTCTTTCTCACAGTTAAGGATATTAAAAATATATAAAACTTTACACTATCAACACAATGACCTCGCGTGGGGACAGGATGCAATAGCAGTGGCACAAACATAAAATATATAATAAGTAAATGTGAATAGTCTCACTTTGATGTCTGCAAAGTGCTTCATGGAGCCAGTCCACTTCCTCCTAATTATGAGAAAGACTTTGCCCCCTGAATTATATTCCCATTGTAATGCATTGTACAGTGATGTACCCATTTTATTGATTTAAGTTTGTAGTTAAAAACATACTTTTACATTTCTAATTATGGGCAGATTTAACAATGAGTGATATTTCTGTTATAACTCGTTCCGAATGCTGAATGGTGCTCCAACCAATCCGCTCCCAACTGTCATGTGTTTAAAAAATGCCAGGAGCTGATTGGCTGGAGCAGCATTCGTAACGAGTGATAACAAGAACATCACTTGTTGTAAAATCTGCCACTATATTTAGATCCTGAGTAAATAAAAAAATAAAATAAAAATAACTTTGGGCCTGATTCAGAGGTGGAAATATTTGTAGTTGTGGCATCAGGCGTAAGTGGGCAATGGTTTCAGTCTGCACATGCTTCCAAGCCGCAGTGTGCATGCATCCTCATGGTTATCATCAGAAGTCGCAGAACAAAATCAGACGCAGAGTAAATTTTAGTGGGAGTCCTTGGTAGATACAGGGGTGTGACTAGCCAAATGTGGATTTGCAGTGAGCGTTTCAATAGGAATCCCATCAGCTGCAGCATTAGCAAACCTCTGATTCAAAGGTGGACATACCAGGCTGCAATGCAAGGGATCAAATACATTTATTATTTTTGCATGCAGGGTAAATATTGGCTGCATTTGCATGTAGCCCACACATGCTGGGCAGTGATAATGCTGATTTATCCTTAGGAATGAAAGCTATACCTTAAACACACCTTAAATACACTTTACCCTGGAGCCGCTGCGGCCGCTGTACTTAATACACACTCTACGTACTTTGTACGCTATTAGCGTACAAAGTCCTGTGCTGTGTACGGACTTAGCGTACAAACGCCGCGCTGACGGTACAAAGTACTCACAGCGCGTACACACCCAGAGATACACTTTAAACCTTTTATAGCAATGCAATGCAATGATAATACACTTTAAACCTTAGCAGGGCAATGAAGACACGACACCAGATTGTAATTAAACCGCTGGGTTCCGACACCACAGAGTATTATTGCTGAAAGGGGGTTACAATACAAATAATACAATACAATATAACAGAGTAAATGGCTACATTCAATGTTACATACGTGAGTGTATTCGCTTGCGCTACCCGGTCCGGTCCTCCGTCATCTGATAGATAACGTTGTGAGTCTTGAGTCTGACCAGGCCTGCAGTAGGCTCTCTTTATACAATTCTTCCAAAAAGCAATACAATAGATACTGTAATCTCTTTGTCCATTGGACACAGGAATGCACATTTACAGTACAGGAGAGGTCATAGGTCGGTTTGAATAGGTAGGCGATGTCTTTCCCAACTGCTCTTGTGGGTGGTCTCCTCTGGATTCCCGCCGCATACATAATATACAGTTTATATCTATATTCTGCTCCTGCACATAACTATTCGCAGGAACATGCAATCTTTCTCAAACCAACACCGGAATGTTACCCTTAAAATACCCTTCAGCTGGATACCAAACGCCACCTTATAACCTTGTTCTGTCCCCTCCTATTCTGTAAAGGTGAATCCCTTTGTTCTGAAACCATTTAAACTGCTGTTATTTTCTGATGTGGTGCAGGGAGGCTATGTGTACATTGTGCACTATTTGGATTAAATATGTAATGTGTTTTGATAGCTTTCCATGCGTTCACAAACTTTACCGTAAATACCCATACCACGCGCTAATGCGCAGGACCGCGGGATGTGTACACTGCAATATTTTTCGACTGAAAGGCAGCTATATGTATACACTGCAATTTAAACTTGAGTTTGACACCCCTCTCATGCCTGAATCTCTCTAAACATTTTATATCTGCCCCACCTGCAGAGGATGCGTTTAATTTCTCCGTCTGTCGGGATCCCGGCGGTCAGGATGCCTACGCTGGAATCCCGACAGCCGACAATGCCCCCATCCAGAATCCCGGCGGAACAAGACTGTTCCCTCTTATGGGTGTCCACGACACCCATAGAGTGAGAATAGATCCTGTGGTGAGCGCAGCGAGCCACCAGACCCGCAAGGGGACTCTTTGCGCTCGCCTCGCTGACGGCATTCAGGTGGAGGGGATGCCGCTGTCGGGATATTGACAGCCGGCCATCCCGTCCCCTTGTAAATCATACTGAAAGTTACTTGCTCTTATTTGCTTTGCTCCTATCTCAGAATCAACCTTATAGTGTGCTATTATACTGCATAGTCATGATGCCACCAGGCAGTTGCTGCTTAGTAATGCTGTGCGTACGCCAGTATTTCAGTCTAATGGTGCGTACACACGGTGCGATTTGATAGATATTCAAAATCCTAAGAAAAGTTAGAGCAAATCGCACCATGTGTATGCTCTTGCGATGCCAATGTGCGCTCCCGCAGGATCGGCATCGTAAGAATAAACAGACTGTGCAGGCAGGGCCGATATTGGCTAGATTGGGTGCTCATACCTCCGGGCAGTTTCTAGCCGATATTGGCCATAAGCCGAAATCGCACCGTGTGTACGCACCATTAGGGTTGGATGCATCCATGGCAAACGTGGTCAAACCTCAGAAAATACAGCATTCCCCATATGCGACAGGCTCCGAAAACGGTGCTTGGACCCAATAGGCAACACCATTTATACTCGTATATGCTTTGCCTAATAGAAGCCTACGGCCTTCTCTCCACATTGTTCCCTAAGCGGGGTCCCTCCCAGTGTCCCCCGCGGCTTGTGCGTGCTCTAACGACGGCTGCACATGGTAGGAGGAATCCTGGATCATGATCTCGTAAACCCTTATATCGCAAAGGACAGTTCTTATCGGGACAGCTGTCCATTGTGATTTTAGCCACAGTTGTACACAAATACAGCGTTATCAGACACTGCTAGGCTTGTGCTTGATGCATCCCGCCCTAAGTATGATTTACTGCATTTATTCACAGGTGCAGATTTGCATTATATTCAGCTAGTAAACCAATCCCACATTTTCATTTACAGTTTTTAATTAGTTTCTGTGGGTTACTGCCAATTTGTATTTTGAGACACTATTCGTCGCACACCTCAGATTGCAAATTCCAATGCAATGGAATACCCTGGTCTCAGAAAGGGAAAGTTCTTATACAGTGAAAGCATATGGTCAGCATGAAGAAGGGGCTAAGTAACTGCTGCTTATACAATTGCATGCTGGGGGGCTGCCCAGCACAGGACACGGCTTCCCAGCATGTGTAGCGCCGCCCAGCACAGGACACGGCTTCCCAGCATGTGTAGCGCTGCCCAGCACAGGACACGGCTTCCCAGCATGTGTAGCGCCGCCCAGCACAGGACACGGCTTCCCAGCATGTGTAGCGCCGCCCAGCACAGGACACGGCTTCCCAGCATGTGTAGCGCCGCCCAGCACAGGACACGGCTTCCCAGCATGTGTAGCGCCGCCCAGCACAGGACACGGCTTCCCAGCATGTGTAGCGCCGCCCAACACAGGACACGGCTTCCCAGCACGTGTAGCGCCGCCCAGCACAGGACACGGCTTCCCAGCACGTGTAGCGCCGCCCAGCACAGGACACGGCTTCCCAGCACGTGTAGCGCCGCCCAGCACAGGACACGGCTTCCCAGCACGTGTAGCGCCGCCCAGCACAGGACACGGCTTCCCAGCACGTGTAGCGCCGCCCAGCACAGGACACGGCTTCCCAGCATGTGTAGCGCCGCCCAGCACAGGACACGGCTGCCCAGCACGTGTAGCGCTGCCCAGCGATGCAATCGCAATTCAATTGTTATCACATTGCAGAAAGCCCATTTATACGCAGCCAGGCATGTTTCCCGTCCCAGGAAACGCAGGCGACGTCATCCGGCCACCCCGAAAACGGGCATGATATGCCTGCGTTTCCTGTCCCACTCCCCTCCTAATGCCGCATCCCCTCCACCATGCGCAATGCAGGTGACCGATACTCATTGCGTCCACACCTGAATACAGCCATCCAACAGCCGGGATCCCGCCGTCTGTATTGTGATCAGTGGTCTCCTGACCGCCGGTCACACATACCCAGCCCTGCTAGAGATGTCATCCTGTGTGAAGTTTGCAGACCTCTGTGTTGTTATACTGTAGTACAGGGCTTAATAAACAAATTAAAGTGCTGTCCGAATGCTGTAACACTGTCACACCACTACCGCAACATCAAAAAGTGGACAAGTGTATACAGTAAGTTAAACTGTGTCGTTTGATAGAAAGTACATGATAACTGCTAGCTAGAAGCAGATTGGGCAACTCCGCCACTTGTCCACTCTTTATAAAGTTTGATACATTTCCCCCTTTTGTACTTTATACCATAGTGGGTATATGCAGGGGGTGTGGAGGAAAATTTATATTTGGGTGGGTTATATTGTTTCTGTGCAGGGTAAATACTGGCTGCTTTATTTTTACACGGCAATTTTAGATTGCACCCAAATCTAACTCTCTCTGCACATGTTACATCTGCCCCACCTGCAGCATGGTTTTGCCCATTAGTGTGCTTTCTTGGTTTGCCAACAAATCTGAATAAGGCCTTAAAGTCAGTGGTCAATAACAACTGGAAGAGAATATGCCAGTGGGAGAAAAGAAATGGGGTTTACTGTGAATAAATCTAATATTGTACAGTTTGTAGGATTCTTCAGATTTATTCCACAAGCTGCGTGTGGATATCACGTACACATTCATTTGCATAAAGGAGATACCTTTAAACTTTGACTTGAGATGATGAAGGAATTCCTTTTACAAGGCCAGGATTAAGTTTAAGATTACAGCAAGGAGAGCAGTACAGATTTCCTCCATGCTACAAGTTGTAATAAAAGGGACCCTCTTATCGATTGCATATTCAGTGTGATCTGGGCGTTTTATTAGCAATATGCGATCATATGGGCGGGATGTATTATATGGCACAGGTAATACATCCCACCGTCCTGATGGTAGTAGCTGCGGGCGCCAATATCGCTTCGTATTCCGTATATTGGTCAATACGGCAGCATGACAAACCTGTGGGGGATGCAGCTGCTGGCGGGAATGGAGGGATCGCAGCATTCCAAGGATACTTAATATTTGCGGCTAACCCCTGAGAAATGGTGTTTTTGGGGAAAATGGCCTCAAATGTTGGGGCAGATGTATTAACCTGGAGAAGGTATAAGGAAGTGATAAAGCAGTGATATGTGCAGGGTGATGAAGGCAGCAGCCAATCAGATTCTAACTGTTAATTTACATATTGGAGCTGATTGGCTGGTGCCTTTATCACCTTGCACATATCACTGGTTTATCACTTCCTTATGCCTTCTCCAGGTTAATACATCTGCCCCAGAGTTTGATAAATGGACCCCTAGAGCATCTTTCTGTTGTTCAGGTGTCAAATGCTACCACCAGTAGATGAGTTTAGTAGCAAAATGAACAAAGAAACCAAGGTGAGAGCAGGGCAGGAGGCAGACACCACTGGGAGTTTATACACTGGATCTGGATCATATTTATTAAAATATGTGATCAGCCCCCGTTAAGGAGGATTCCTTATCACCGCAATTCATAGCAATAAGGAATCCTTACACTCCTTACAGTATTTGCCTAAATGTATTGTTATATCCCTTTCACACTGCCTGAGGCGGGTGGCACTTGGGAGACTGACACGGGAGCTCCCAGGGTGCGACCCGCCTCGGGCGCTCCGCCGCCGCTGTCTGCAACCTGGCATATTGCCGGGTTGGTGACGTCAGTGGTGACTCGGCAGGGGGGGAGGCACTTGGAGATCACATGATCTCCAAGCGCTGCCCATACACACACAGTGAATGGGAAATGGGTTTCATCGACCCGACTCCTGTTCACACCGCACTGCGAGCTGAGTTGAACTCAAGTTCACCCCTGCTCACTGCCAGGGTTGAAATTTCGGGTCGCTCCACCCGGTCTTTTTCCCCTGGCACCTTTAGGACTGCACATGAACACGGGTTATGCGCTCTCGTGCCAATAATCCGTGTTCATAGCTGGCGGCCTGAAAGGGTTCTAACTGAGCTGCCAGGACAGGGGCTCCAATCCCATCCCAGCAATCCGTACAAGTAGACAGATCTCGTATGCAATCACTTTGCTTTCTATTTTGGCCAGCTGCGCATGCGCTGATGTCGGTTGGTGCATGTGCAGAGAGGAAGGACCCTACAGATCCATATCCCGAAAAATTCTACGGAACCTAGCCCATAGGCTACAAACAGCCTAAATCCATCTAAAGATAGTATCAACTGACAGTGCCAAGCGAAGCATTCCGGATCATGGTAATTCTGACAGCTTTGCAGTCCCCATACAAATCTTTGGGGTTGCGGCTGCTGTCAGAAATGGAGGGACCATCTGCTGCGGTTCCCCCATGGTACTTCAAGGTCATACTTAATATTTTCAAGTACAGCCATAAAAGTGGTGTTTTGTGGGATATCATGTATCAATATTAGTTGATAAATATACCCCTTGGTGTTCCAAAGTCCAAGAGCAGGATGTGTCCTAAAACACCAGTAGTAGGGTACCTTCAACAGTCTATAGAGTGGCTATATCCTTGCAGCTCCCTGTTTTGCCCAGTGATGTCAGCCACGGCTTCCATTTGATCTATAATGTGATCACTGTCACATTATAGATCCCTTCATTTTTAATTCTTTAGTATTTATGTGTACGTACTTTCAAAAATTGCAGCAATATTCAATACCAACATATACTGAAATAGACGATAAGAGAGAGGTTAAACAGCTACTATACCACAAGTGACTCTGACAGTTCTATAACCGTTTCATTTCAAAACATTTCTCTAGAGTTCTTGGAAACATTGTTCTATTGAGAGCAGCACGCAGTCTAGTTATCTGTTCTTACATGATAAATAATTCGACTTTTATCGAGGTTAGACCATTTAATGTGCTTGAAATTGTGTTCTGTAATTCTGAAGCCCCCTACACACTCTGTGATCCGCCACCGAGCTGCCCGACAGCGGATACGGCCGACACGGCGGCGGGGGGGGGGATGTGACGGGGGGAGTGACATTTCTTCACTCCCCCCGTCACCCGGCTCCATAGCAGTGCATGCTAATATGGACGAGATTGTCCATATTGGCCTGCATGCATAAGCGACCCAGCACCAACGATGAACAAGCGCGGGGCCGTGCATCGTTCATCGTTGGTGCCTACACACTGAACGATATGAACGAGTACTCGTTCATTAATGAACGAGAACATTCATATCGTTAAGGGAAATCTTCAAGTGTGTAGGGCCCTTTAATGTAGCAAGAGCTATAACTACAGTATGTCATATTTCAAATATTATTATATAACTAAATGAAAAGCAAATGGTTATCTTATGTCAACATTCTGTGTATACATAATTGCTTATGCATTTCAGATTTTCTTCTTGGTGTGTTATTGCACAGAATATTTGATTTTATAAGCCCCAATGTTTGATTTTATAAGCCCCAGTATTTAAGAACACATGACATTCTCTTTATAATAAATGAGATTGGTTGTTCCTTTCTGCAATCTCTGATTGCTTAATAGACATTGCAATCATAGAATTAAATGTGTATTTTCTAAACATAGTTTATTGATGTTTTTTTCAAAGGCACAATTAACATTTTTATTTTGCGCTGTGCTGATATAAATAAGTAGAATGTTGTTTGCTAGTACACAAACTTTGCTGCAAAGTGCAAATATATAGTAGCTCAAAGCGTCAGCCATTTTGTTTAAAGTAAAGGTTATATAGTTGAAAGGAAATAATATGAGTGTAAAAGAGTGTTACATTGGTTAAAAAAACAACAACAATGTAAATGCTAAAAGAGTTGTATTAAGTGTTACAGGATGATGTCCCTTTGGGGCATTATATTGTAACACTTCAAATAGCATTTTTTTTTAGTGCCTAAATTGCTTCTTTTTTTTTCAATGTAACACTTTTTGACACTATTTCCTTTCACCTGTATAACACTTGCAACACATAGCTGTTGGTTCTTTCTAATGTAATACCATTAACACTTTAATTGCTACTTTTCACTAGTATGATGCATTTGGGGGTCTCTTGCTCCGGACTTGAACCTTAGAATGTTAGGAACCTACCAAATGAGGTCACCTCGTCGCGGTTAGTTGGCCCATAGTTTTGGCCGAAATTATGCTAAGCACCTCAATTTTACTATATGTTACATTGCAGGGTTTATTATAATTATTATGATTAGCGGTGTTTGGTATTATAGTCATTACTGTGTGTGTTTAGGGTCATAGTACCAATTCCTCAAAGCTTGCTGCATACATTATGTTGAAAAAGTAGTTAAACTGTGTAAAGCTAAAAGAAGCTGTACAGTAGCTAATCAGAGCATTAGAATGTTAGCAGCACAGAGCATGTCAGGTCAGTCACCTACTGCATGGCTATGCATATGCATATGTGAAGTAGCATTGACAGCAAGGAGCCAATATTACAAGAGCAATGTATTCTGCACGACACAGGATATTGTAGTACTATTATTATGTCAGGCTGCTGTTTATAAAGGTGCAGGAAAGGTGTGTATAAACTAGTTCATATATCCAGCTTGTTTTATTGGAAGGCAATTGTAATAGAAATGCCGGTAGATAGATTATTCTATATTAGCTAATGTTTCCAAAAAGGTGAATATATCTGCATTTATACAGAACAGAGGGAGTGGTGCTAGGTCGGTAATCATGATGTCGACATGGTGGTTAAGCCAAAAATTTTGGCCAAGATTATACAAAATAGCTTAATTGAATTGCAAAATTTATTGCAGAATGTATTACAATTCTATTTACTAATGTTTGAATAATGCACCTGCATTCTTTCTCTTTGTGTGTGGCACTAAATGTCTCAGCAGGGTAGCACCTCCCATTACGTGTAGTTATGGTGTGCAGTTTAGGGCCCTCCCCTTATGACATGTTCAGCATGTTGACCCTGCTGAAATGCTGACATGTTCGAACGTTGAAAAAATGTCCTTGATGGTGTAGCAGCAACTTACCTGGTGCCAACCGCAGCGGTGTCCTCAGTGGTGACTTCAGATGCGTAACTGTGGGAGCAATGGAGTCAGCTGCTGCCGGGCTCCTGCTCTGAGGGGGGCACCTCTCATCCGTTCAGTTAAGTAAATTTTTAGACAGCCGCCGTTATCTCTCCCATTTCCGTCTCTACCACTGGTCCCTGCACATTACAGGTCACACCCTTTTTATTAAAGATACACATTTTACGAGTATCATACCCAGGGTTAGAACCCACAACCTATTACACTGGAAGCAAGCACCTTACTATTGGAGCATGAGAATTTTAACTTTATGAAGTTAGTTCTCTGACAATTACAAGTAACTTCATATAGTTAGAATTATCAAGCTTCCTATACAGGAGCAAATAGCTCTATAAAGTAAGGTGCATGTTTCCAGTGTAATAGGTTGTGGGTTCTAATCCTGGGTATGACACTTGTAAAATGATTGTCAGAGAAATAGTCAGCATTGTGAGTGACTGAGCAGATCTATGTAGTGTGTTCCTGTGTGATTGGGGTCACCCGGCCCCATAGCCCTGCATGCTAATATGGACGATATGGGTGGTCATTCCGAGTTGTTCGCTCGGTAATTTTCTTCACATCGCAGCGATTTTCCGCTAACTGCGCATGCGCAATGTTCGCACTGCGACTGCGCCAAGTAAATTTGCTATGCAGTCAGGAATTTTACTCACGGCATTACGAGGTTTTTTCTTCGTTCTGGTGATCGTAATGTGATTGACAGGAAGTGGGTGTTTCTGGGCGGAAACTGGTCGTTTCATGGGAGTGTTTGAAAAAACGCTACCGTTTCTGGGAAAAACGCGGGAGTGGCTGGAGAAACGGAGGAGTGTCTGGCCGAACGCTGGGTGTGTTTGTGACGTCAAACCAGGAACGACAAGCACTGAACTGATCGCATTGGCAGAGTAAGTCTCGAGCTATTTAGAAACTGCACAGAGAAGTCTTTTCGCAATATTGCGAATCTTTCGTTCGCAATTTTGATAAGCTAAGATTCACTCCCAGTAGGCGGCGGCTTAGCGTGTGCAAAGCTGCTAAAAGCAGCTTGCGAGCGAACAACTCTGAATGAGGGCCATTGTTCATATTGGCTTGCAGATATAAATGAGCCAACCACCAACGATGAACAACTGCGGGGCCGCGCATCGTTGGTGTCTACACACTCAAAGATATGAACAATTTCTCGTTCATTGCTGAATGAAACTGTTCATATCGGCTGCACACATCAGCCAGTGTGTAGGGCCCTTTGCTGCACACTGCCCCTCCCCTGAACCACCAATCAAATCTATTTGAGCCATATCATGCTTGGAACTACCGTGCTATTGTTCGTATAATCATTGAGTGGTCTGCTCATAAAGCAGAGTAAAGCCCTGTTTTGCTGAAAACTGCGCTTTTCTTTGCTTTGGATTATTCACAGAATGTGTTACCGTGGAGATGTTCCTGACTTCTCCAGCGGCACCCCCCACTCCGTGCCACCATAGTTTTGTATGGTGACTGCAATCTATGAAGGAACGCTTCTCCATGGAGTTCAGATTCACCATCCCAGGATGGCTCAATCTGACCTGCTGTGCGGTAACTCCCGCTGGCTGCGCTCCCTGACCTCCCAGTAGCCTCTGCAGCCTCCTGAGAGCTTAGCTGGTGGCAATGCGCAGAGGGAGCCTCCAGCTGACTCCAATCACCGCAGAGGGGACCGCAGAAGAAGACCTCACCGCTGGACCCCGGGATACTGATCGCATCAACTGAGAGGTGAGTATACATGAATTGCTAATTACCATGCCTATATATCGCATTGAACTGATGTGATAAGTAACAGTTCATGCTTCGTTTTTTACATGAATAGATACTTGAAACATTTATGGAGAAGTGAAGGTATAAATCTTGGGATCCGGTCTCTAGGTCGACAGTAACTAGGTCGACAGGGTCTTTAGGTTGACATGTTCTAGGTCGACAGGTCAAAAGGTCGACATGAGTTTTTCACAATTTTTTTCTTTTTTGGAACCTTTTCATACTTAACGATCAACGTGGACTACGATTGGAATGGTAATCTGTGCCGAGCGAAGCGAAGGCACCATGCCCGAAGCATGGCGAGCGAACGCTGTGCACTAATTGGGGTTCCCGGTCACTCTATGAAGAAAACGACACCAAAATAACATAAAAACCTCATGTTGCCCTTTTGACCTGTCGACCTAAAGACCCTGTCGACCTAGTTACTGTTGACCTTCCATACAACACCCATAAATCTTTTAGGACCGTATTTCCTTTTGCATATCCAGTTGTACAGAAAACCACAATACTGGTTGAGTATCCCTTATCCAAAATGCTTGGGACCAGAGGTATTTTGGATATCGGATTTTTCTGTATTTTGGGATAATTGGACACCATAATGAGATATCATGGTGATGGGACCTAAATCTAAGCACAGAATGCATTTATGTTACATACAGTATACACCTTATACACACAGCCTGAAGTTAATTTTAGCCAATATTTTTAATAACTTTGTGCATTAAACAAAGTGTGTGTACATTCACACAATTCATTTATGTTTTATATACATCTTAGACACACAGCCTGAAGGTCATTTAATACAATATTTTTTTAACTTTGTGTACATTGAGCCATCAAAGAACAAAGGTTTCACTATCTCACTCTCACTCAAAAAAGTCTGTATTTCGGAATATTTGGATATGGGATACTCAACCTGTATAGCATAAAAACAATGCTACAGTAATAACCCTTTCGAGTACCTTCCATCAGAATCTGATTTAAAGCAGACATTTTTAAATGCAAAAACACTGTGGTTTTACCTTTATAAATTTTGCCACTTTAAATCTGTTTTTGACAGATCACTCTCATCACATTTCACCATCATGTCAGTAGAATTCCGAGATCTGACAAATGGAGTACTGTATGTACAGACGTAAGTGCACATGGAGTTAAGTGAGATGGATAAGACATCTGGGATGGCAGGAGATGTGCCCGCTTTTTCCTCAGAAATAGGGATCACGCTATGCTAATTTGTGATAAAGTATTACAGAGGAGTTCATTGAGGTTTCTCATTAAACTATCCTATTTTCCTCCTCCTGTGGCAGAAATCTCACTGGGCTTAATTGATGTAGCCATTCTCAGGAGGCCATCTGAAAGTTTTCCAGTCAGTTTTCATTAAAATGCAATTTTCACTTTTGGTTAAGAAGCAGGAGATCTAGAGAGCGAGGTCCCAGTTATGTGCGGCAACCTCCGGCTGCAGGAAGTTGAAGTACTCATGGAATATGTATGGAATATATGTAACTATTTAATAGCTCATTAAAAAGTGCATTTAATTTTACGTAAATACGCATAATTAGCAGTAATTAGAGTTCACTCGTATTCTGGTTTTACATTTGGGACCTGCCTGTGCATAAGTTCACAAGACTGTGGTACAGCTGGAACTCCATTCATTAGTTACAGAATATAGAACTTTCTTATTAAATACTGGTTCTCCTAGGTTTTAAAAGAAATACGGGCTTGAGGAGAAACTGGGAACGTTTTGGTTACATCTGTCACTCTCATACAGTGGGCGGAATGTACTAAATGGCATCGTCGCCATTTGTCACGATGCTAAGCGCATATGTACTTGCATATGCGCTTAGCATTGTGAAGGACAGCTCTACCGATAAGATCTGTCCTCCGCGATCACCCGGCGTCTCCCTGACCTCATACCAGATCTCTTACCTCTGAGAACAGGTCCAGTCGTTTTGCAAGGAGAAAATCTTTTCAGTCTCCTAACCAGGGAAAGTCATGTACTGTATATGCACCTTTTGGCCTCTCAGTCAAATGCAAATATCAAGTCCACACAAAATCTACTTTTTTGCATGTGAGGGCAATGCCAGGAACACTAGTGCACTTAGCCTGAGTCCATTAAAAAATATCTGAAAGTATAACTTGTGTCCAGAAAGCTTTCTCTCGTCCAGGTTAACACAGAGGCAGTGATGTGACAGCAGCTTAAGTGACTGCTATTTCAGCTAATCAAGCTGTATCCGTTATTTAGAGCAGAGATAGGCAATGTGTGGCATGGGTATATCCAGGGCCGGATTAAGGGCCACATGGGCCTGGAGCTGAATATATTCAAGGGCCTATTGTGAGAAATGGGGGAGGTGTGATTAGTGCTATATGGGTGTGGCCAAAGGCATGTGGGCGTGTACAACCCTACACTATCAGCTCCAATGTCTCCCTAAATATGTACACCTATAAAAAAAAATGCATAATTTTTTGAGAAAACTTGAAATGCTATCTTAAATGTTATGATTGATGGCTGACCATGTGACCAGCAGGTGGCTAGTGATCATGCTGCCATGATGATGGGCCTATTTTTATGTGGAGGCCTGGAGCTGGAGCTCCATCCGCCCCTTTGTTAATCTGGCCCTGGGTATATCTAAAATAGGTGCAGGGTATGTGGTCCAGGATGGGCCACACCGCTCATTGCATAGCCATTCACAATATTTACCTCTCCGTCTGTGCCACAGAAATCTCTGGAAAGATTGTACAGCTGCCATTTTCCTGGAGATCTGTGCATGCGCAGTACCGGAGTCACTGGGAAAATTATGCCTGCTCAATTTTCCAGTATATCAGCACATGTGCAGTAGACTCTAACGCATTACCAGAGTCTGCTGTGGACATGCGCTGTCGAGAGAGAAGAGGGGGTCGCATGGAGACTCCACACAGGCCTTCTCCTCTGTTAAATTGCTGCTGAACTACACAGCCCAGCATGGCCTTACAGCCAAACTGTGGCAGGGCATGCTGGGTTGTGTGGTTCCACAGCTGCTGAAGTACCATATTGAAGCACTGAAGAACTGTCCTGAAGATGTGAAAAAAGCGGTTGGCTATAATGAAGTGGAAGTCTGAGGTAATACTTTATTAACATAATTAGTTGTATGTTAGGGCAACACTGAAAACATGTATTTACCTTCATGATTACATTGTGGTGCAAAGATGTCCTGTCATTTTGTTCTAAATGTTATTGCAATTTGTAATAGAGAATAGCAATTAAACACCTTAAGATGTAGAAATATTATTCAGATGCTTAATCTATCATTTACATATATCCCCCTAATCAATATTTCACAGGCTTATTAATGGTTAAATAAAAGAATGGAACCCGAGCACAATATACATAATAAATATATGGTTTTCTGCATGATTGGGACTCTCTCTCTGTTAACAACATACAGTAAACATAAAAACATCTCTTCTTACATTGATGTTCTGAATTACTGTTCCTTTATATTTATCTCTAAATACAAAGGGCGCATTCCGATATGGGGATGTGTGGTTGATATAACAATCCGGATGATTTGCAATATACGTACATTATATTTACCTGGCAGGCAGCCAATCCCACAGAGGTGTATCTTGGAATTTCATCATTTTTACTTTTAGTAAAACACCTGTGTGTCATCCAGGTAAATGAGATCAAGGGGTATATTTTACTACTTAGTACTACAATTTACCTTTAATGATGGGAGCTGACATAATGATGTCAGCCATTGTAGGCAGTAATATGCTGCATGCTGTACATATTTCGAGACAAGGAAGTTGTATAAAAATAGGAATAAAAAACAATTCTTATCTGGTTTTCTTTTTTTCACATGGTGTTTAATGTAAGCAGGTAGAGTAAGTAATATTATTGATCCAATTCGGTCATTGTGATGTGGGACTAAGATATGGCAGTGTTCGTAGAGTAACATACCAGTCAGAGCTGTTTTGACATCCTTGAAAAAAATTAGATCAGATGAGATTATACAATTCAATATTTACAGTAGAAAGAGCAGAAACAGATTAGCAAAGACCAAAGCAGCAATCATCCGAGCATTTTATATTACAGCATTTATTGTTTTTGTTTTTTAAAGGGTGGGATTGACATCACAAATTTTTCTTTCAACTCCTTTTTCTTTTTGCAACACTAATATGGCAACAAACCAGAAATGGATTGGTCATATTACCACATCAAGGGCCTGATTTATGTTTGTAAGGAATTGCACAGCTGCCACAAAGCGGCTGTGCAATTCCGTTTCATTAATATTCTAATGCAGCAGGAGGTGAGTATCGAGAGCTGCAAGGATCCGGGCATTAGCGAGGATCTGAGTCCTACGTCTTAGGATGCAGCCTTGGATCATCATCGCGACCATCAGTTGTGATTCATGATGGTTACAGGTACTGACCCTGGTCGTCGGAACTGGACATCCGGGTCCAGGAAGTCTGCATTCGACAACACAGACCATGGACTCATCAAGTTTTCAAAACGGGTGAAGAATGGTGCCGGGTACCGCCCCCGCTCCGCCTCTAATCACCGCAGCTTGTCAGTCATGCTGCAGCTGACAAGGGGGCTGCCAGCGACATTGCAAGACCCATCTGTACACGCACTGAATGGGTCTTGCACCTGCGCAGACCCCCAAACATTGTATTTGTACACAAACCATCGGAATTAGGACCTAAGTACATTTTATTCTACAGACATTAACAAGTGACATTTGTACAAAGACTGAATATTTCCCAGGTGCTTCGATTAGATTGTATTTCCTGTTCATATATCTGCAAGAGATCACAGCACAGTAATTACACAGAAACTACTGTAATGCTCTGTAATTTAGGGGACTTTTAATATGCAGACATTGACAAATATCTTAACAATAAAAATAGACTGTTACAAACAAAATATTTCAAAGGAAATGTACATGGTGCCTCACGCCTCATAAATGTAATCCGTGCCTCGAGAATTGGTAGAGCACTTTATGATGAATATTGGTTCCATTCCATCCTCAACATGATCGACTCCTGGGGTTTCCACTTTTTCTGTCACTGCACAATAAAAATAGCATACAATGAGTTCCATTTTTGCCATCCAGCATGATAATATACTGTACTGGCCAGTTGGTAACATTACTGCCTATACAGTGTGTAGATGGTGGATGCACTGCAGTGCCCAGAGAGAACATAAAACACGCAGCTATAGTGTAGAGCAGGCATTCCCAACCGCGGTCCTCAAGGCACACTGACAGTGCAGGTTTTAGTGATATCCAGGCTTTAGCACAGATGGTTAAATCAAAATAACTGAGGTACTAATTAAGGGGGTAATTCCAAGTTGATCGTAGCAGGACATTTTTTAGCAGTTGGGCAAAACCATGTGCACTGCAGGGGAGGCAGATATAACATGTGCAGAAAGAGTTAGATTTGGGTGGGTTATTTTATTTCTGTGCAGGGTAAATACTGGCTGCTTTATTTTTACACTGCAAATTAGATTGCAGATTGAACACACCACACCCAAATCTAACTCTCTCTGCAAACGTAATATCTGCCTCCCCTGCAGTGCACATGGTTTTGCCCAGCTGCTAAAAAAATTTCCTGCTGCGATCAACTTGGAATTACCCCCTAAGTCACCTGTGTTCAAGCCTGGATATCACTAAAACCTGCATTGTTAGTGTGCCTTGAGGACCGAGGTTGGGAAACACTGGTGTAGAGGTTAGTAGGCATGAAAATATTAGTAGCTGTTGTCAATCTCTTTTGGAAAGTGATAAAGTGGAGAGAGATAAAGTACTATCCACCCTGCTCCTAACTGCCGTGTTACAGGCTGTGTTGGAAAAATGACAGGTGCTGATTGGTTGGTACTTATTTCTCTCTACTTTATCACTTTCCAAGGCTTAGTACATCTGCCCCATGCAGTGTATTTTATAATTGCTCCACAAAGAACGCACATCATTACAGCATGCTCGTTTTATAATAATTATTTATCTTTATCTATGTAAAGATAAGCCCACATGGTTCAGTAGCAGCCCCAGTAGCTGTGAGCCACTTACCAGGATGACACTATTTGCTCATTGTTATTAGTTGCCGGGGTGACTGCCTTTTACTGTATTACATAGGCAAACTTTGTAGCTCGAGACAATCACTGTGTTTCTATCAGTTTCTGAAATATAATGCAGGCATGCGATCTCGGATTCATAAACTCGTTATGTAGAAACTTCTGAAGAATATAGTTTTGATGGTGCAGGTTGCAACTTCCCATAGACGTTTAAGCTAAAGGACCGGTCACTAGTGGACACTGCAATTAAAAGGAAAAGAAGCTCTATGATTGGCCAGAGAACGTCTTCATCCATGCTCCCCTGGGACGCAGCACTGACTACCCAGCGCAAGGTGGGGTGGGTCACTTTAACATACATGTGTAGATGTACAGTATGTAATATATATGCTCAGGGTCGGACTGGCCCAAAGGGGAACAGGGGAAACCACCGGTCGGCCCCACTGCTTGTGGGCCCACCCCTTCCTTAGGGTTCAGGTTCCAGATTGTGCACTTGAACTATATATTATACATATGATACATTAAACTGCACAGGATTATGGTGTAATTCCTACAGTGCATTGCTGTTGTCAATCTGGTACATTATCATGCATGCACTAGCGGTATTTACTATATATTATGCACCCACCAATGGTTAGCTAAGCCTCTAAACATGGGCCCCTACCACTGCATTTCCCCGGTGGGCCCTTCATACCCCAGTCTGACACTGTATGTGCTGGTGTGTGTCCAGATGGCTGGGGCTTGGCATTAGGCTTCACTCTCCTAAACCAGCCCTCAGACTCCTGTGAAACTAGCCAATGAGAGTGGTGCTTAGGAGAGTGAATCGTAATGCTTGCACGATGATCTGTCTAAAGTGACAGGAGAGCGATATGAAAATGCCCCCACTTATCACTCTGATCGCGCCCATTACACTCTGTTTTAGGCGTGAGTGTGAAAAGATCCGTTCGGCCGTTCAAATGGATCTCTTTATGCACATTTCAGCTCGCTACCCCTGGGGACAACCCCTGAAAGGACAAATGTAACTTGCCACTGTTCTAAATAGGCTACACAGAGGGGGGCACATTTGCCGTGCTGCAGTTTTCAAAGCCATTGATTATCGGGGTCTTATACTGATCATTTTAAAACTGTTGGGCAAAGTCGCTGACGATTGTCGGCGTGGAAAAATCGCAGCATTAAATCTGCCCCAGGAAGTCTTGTGTGCATAGGGAAAAAATCTTTCCCCCCATTCACAGTTTATTAAATATGGGCAGCTTTTATTTGTACAGTATATCTTTTCCTTGCTATTAAAAAGCTTCCCCCCCCCCCCCCCCCCCCCTCAAGTCATAAAGTATAACATTCTAGCTAACTGGCACATTTGGGAGCATCATAGACAGAACACTGTATAAAGACCATTGTGTGCTTTCGTTTTGCAAGTGTTTGTTTTCAGCTGACCACTTACATTCATAATGAAATCCTTTAAAAATAATCTCCATAAGCACAAGAACATTTGACCATATTGTCTTTGTTTAATTGGTTACATACATCAATTTGTGTTTATTTTGTGACGGTGATGCTGCGGCATAAAATATTAGCTAGTCAGCGTGAGCCCAGAGGTTGTTCTCTGCAGTATGGTAATCCTGGCTCTCCTGAGAGTCTGCCATGTGGCTGTCCTTTGTGCAATGACATTTCTGGAATATGCATGCATATGTAGCCCAAGGTCTGTGATTAGGACAGGCAGAACTGCTTTTATCGTCCAATAACTCATTTGTTCGCTAGAATCATAAGTAAAAGAATATTTTTCATAGCCTGACCTTTCAGCTGGCTGCCGATGACATTTAAAAAAAAAACATTTTCATGTATTTCCTCTTTATTTTTTAAAATTCTATTCAATTAATTATACTCCAATACTAAGATACATACATTTTACATTTGGCAAGTGGAAATTGCAGTTCTGTCTTTTCCTTATTAAAGATTAGCTATTGTATGTAATATATTAGCATTTAGCCAGCTATTGTCCGTTTTATGGCTAACTTTATACCTCTACGTTTCTGTATACTTTTAAGTACAGTTTGGCAATGTATATAAGACTCCTATAGAATTGCTTGCTACATATGTATGGGCTTTTTTCTGCAAATGGGCTAATGTGCCTATTTGTCATGAAAGAACATTTCATGGGTTAAATATTAAAGGAGGTATGATGAATTCTTCCAATATTTACATTCAACTCGCTGCGAGTTCAAATCTTATTACATATAGGGGTAAGTGTAATAGGGTGCGAGCAGCCGAAGGCGCAGGAGAATGCCCGTATTTTTTAGCACTGCAATTATTTACAAGGCAAAACCAGGTTGGTTTTGCCTTGTAAATGATTGCTGCTTTAATAATGTTTTAATCCATAAGGAAATGTCTTTACAGTGGCCCTTTAGGGAGATATGCCATGAAATTAAAGTGACTATTCCACTCCACTGGAGACTCGGTAAGGATGATCTTAACACAGGGGGTAAGTCAGACCTGATCGCTGCTGTGCAGGTCTGAACAGACCTGCACCTGCGAACAGATTTGAACTGCGCAGACACGACGGACGGCTGCAAAGTGGATCGCCGGTCATTGACGGGTTTGTGCGAAGAATCCATTCGCACAGGCGTTCGCAAGGAGATTGATAGGAAGAGGGCGTTTGTGGGTGGCAACTGACCATTTTCAGGGAGTGTCTGGAAAAACGCAGGCGGGATAAAGCGTTTGAAGGGAGGGTGTCTGACGTCAAATCTGATGTGATCGCTGCGGCTGAGTAAGTCCTGGGCCGCGCAGAGACTGCACAAAATCAGTTTGTGCAGCTCTGCTACACATGCGTTTGCACACTTGCACAGCGAAAAACACTCCCCCCTGTAGGCGGCGACTATCGGATCGCAGGGCTGCAAAATCGCTGCCTAGCGATCAGGTCTGATTAACTGCACCAAAGTGAAGAGGATATTCTATCTGATCCGTAATTTCCTCATCAGTTTTTGCTGGAATTAATTAATCCCTCTATTTATTACCTGAACTGTGAGCTATACATTTGAATGGCCGCTGTGGCACTGAGGGGGTTAGTCCCTGGCTCTGTAGTTCCATTTTCATATGAACCATCATATTACGTGCACTGTAAGTGTGTGTATGTGTGTGTGTGTATGTGTGTGTGTATATATATATATATATATATATATATATATGTGTGTGTGTGTGTGTGTGTGTGTGTGTGTGTGTGTGTGTGTGTGTGTATATATATATATATATATATATATATATATATATATATATATGTATATATGTATATACACTGCTCAAAAAAATAAAGTGAACACTAAAATAACACATCCTAGATCTGAATGAATTAAATATTCTTATTAAATACGTTGTTCTTTACATAGTTGAATGTGCTGACAACAAAATCACACAAAAATTATCAATGGTAATCAAATTTATTAACCCATGGAGGTCTGGATTTGGAGTCACCCTCAAAATTAAAGTGGAAAAACACACTACAGGCTGATCCAACTTTGATGTAATGTCCTTTAAAACAAGTCAAAATGAGGCTCAGTAGTGTCTGTGGCCTCCTCGTGCCTGTATGACCTCCCTACAATGCCTGGGCATGCTCCTGATGAGGTGGCGGATGGTCTCCTGAGGGATCTCCTCCCAGACCTGGACTAAAGCATCCGCCAACTCCTGGACAGTCTGTGGAGCAACGTGGCATTGGTGGATGGAGCGAGACATGATGTCCCAGATGTGCTCAATTGGATTCAGGTCTGGGGAACGGGCGGGCCAGTCCATAGCATCAATGCCTTTGTCTTGCAGGAACTGCTAACACACTCCAGCCACATGAGGTCTAGCATTGTCTTGCATTAGGAGGAACCCAGGGCCAACCGCACCAGCATATGGTCTCACAAGGGGTCTGAGGATCTCATATCGGTACCTAATGGCAGTCGGGCTACCTCTGGCGAGCACATGGAGGGCTGTGCGGCTCCCCAAAGAAATGCCACCCCACACCATTACTGACCCACTACCAAACCGGTCATGCTGGAGGATGTTGCAGGCAGCAGAACGTTCTCCTTGGCGTCTCCAGACTCTGTCACATGTGCTCAGTGAGAACCTGCTTTCATCTGTGAAGAGCACAGGGCGCCAGTGGCGAATTTGCCAATCTTGGTGTTCTCTAGCAAATGCCAAACGTCCTGCACGGTGTTGGGCTGTAAGCACAATCCCCACCTGTGGGCGTCGGGCCCTCATACCACCCTCATGGAGTCTGTTTCTGATCGTTTGAGTAGACACATGCACATTTGTGGCTTGCTGGAGGTCATTTTGCAGGGCTCTGGCAGTGCTCCTGCTGCTGGGATGTTGCCCTCCTACGGCCTCCTCCACGTCTCCTGATGTACTGGCCTGTCTCCTGGTAGCGCCTCCATGCTCTGGACACTACGCTGACAGACACAGCAAACCTTCTTGCCACAGCTCGCATTGATGTGCCATCCTGGATGAGCTGCACTACCTGAGCCACTTGTTTGGGTTGTAGGGAGGTCATACAGGCACGTGGAGGCCACACACACTACTGAGCCTCATTTTGACGTGTTTTAAGGACATTGCATCAAAGTTGGATCAGCCTGTAGTGTGTTTTTCCACTTTAATTTTGAGGGTGACTCCAAATCCAGACCTCCATGGGTTCATAAATTTGATTTCCATTGATAATTTTTGTGCAATTTTGTCAGCACATTCAACTATGTAAAGAACAAAGTATTTAATAAGAATGTTTCATTCATTCAGATCTAGGATGTGTTATTTTAGTGTTCCCTTTATTTTTTTGAGCAGTGTATATATGTATATATATGTGTGTGTGTGTGTGTGTGTATATATGTGTGTGTATATGTGTGTGTGTGTGTGTGTGTGTGTGTGTGTATATATATATATATATATATATATATATATATATATGTGTGTGTGTGTATATATATATATATATATATATATATATATATATATATAATATACGTGTGTGTGTGTATATATATATATGTATATATGTATATATGTATGTATATATATATATATATATATATATATATATATATATATATAAAAAATGTATTTTAACGTTATAGGTGTAAAATTGGGGTAATGCATGAATAAATATGTGCACTTCTGTTATTCAGTGTTCTCCCCTAATCACCCTCCCCCCCCCCCCCCTCCAATACGGCATCTCACTTTCTATTTGGTGGGCACAGTAAAGGGGGAGGATTTTGGCAGGGCCAGCTCCGAACAGTTGCACTGTGAAAGTCAATAAGTTGCACTGCGCTGATGTTTCTGTCAGTGCTGTATGACCTTTGGGCATATCACTGCTGGACGGGCCACCTAAGAAATAGAGCATCGGGAGAATACTAGTTATTTTATTCTGTATTTTTTTATATATATAAATAGTCGCCATCTTCTGTAATGCTGTTGAAGAAAAACAAATGTTAACAGCCGTGGATAGCACTCCTCTTACGCGTTTCTCCACCTGTGTGCAGCTCGGCGGCTACCTCAAAGAGAATGAATGATTCATTGATTCTCTTTGAGGAAGCCGCCGAGCTGCACACAGGCGGAGAAACGCGTAAGAGGAGTGCTAATTACAGCTGGGAGCATTCGTTTTTCTTCAAAAGCATTACAGCGTGAGGACCGGTTACAGAGCTAAAAGGAGTGAGACGTCACCCTGCATATACACTTTCCAGGTCTGAAGACACGCAGAGCTGCTGTAAAATAAGCGTGGCCACGCTGGACTGCTAAATATAATTTCATCCTGCTAAAAGCAGATGCAGTGGATGTACTTATTTGCATGAAAGGATTTTTTTCATTAATACTAACAAGTCAGCATGCCTTGAACTTTCAATTCTTTCACGCTTAACGAATTGTCATGCTTTGAACTTTTTAACTATTTCAAGCCCATTGATTTAGGCGTGATTATTTGCTACTAACCTATAGTGCAGTAATTAAGCCTGTTAAACTCCGGAGTGGCTATGAGAAATTTTAAGCTTTTTTTTCTAATTAATTATTTCAATAACATCAAACACCGGCCGTGTGATACATATTTGTATTGTATTGTCTAATAAATGTTTTGTGTTTTTTAAATACATACTGATTTGGACAGCGCTTCATTTTCTCTATATGCTTTTTTGAATCTCAGCAAGGTTAACAGGGACCTCCTAGTGAAGCGGCAGCCCTAAATCAGTGAGTCTAAACACCATAGGATTTTAGTGTCAGCGTCCAGGTATTCTTGTTATTTTCCTTTGTTTACAGCACTGTCTTTGAAATGCACCCGAGGGGGTCTCCTGTGTGTTTAAGCCAAACTGGTTTGGGTTATACAGATATGCCCTCATACATTTAACCTCAATACGCCACGCAGCGTGCGTCAGTTGTCTTTTTTTTTGCCGGAACACAGTGTGACTAGGATACACTGATTAATTTGATATACAACACTTGTTTATTGTGTGTACCGGAGTTTGTATACAGAGCAGAACAGAACTTGTATTGGAAAAAGCTGCAGAGACTCAGTCGCACACAGACATACAAGTATCTCATACAAATTAATCCGCACAGTCTCCTGGTACGTCTTAGCTGCAGCGCGTTTCGATGAAGATGCAGTTTCAGCAATAAAATACGCCCGGTGCTAGCAGAGTGTCGCCAGACCTGGCGCGCCGAGAAGGACTGTTTGGTGCCACTGCAGCAGTGATGTATGAGGACACATCTGTAGATATATGAAGGAGGAATACAACTGAAATGAAACACGATTGATTGGCATACGAGTCGTAGAGGTCAGGGGCCAGAACTGTAACCTGTTGTGTTGCGTCCTCTTGCTATAAAACAGGGACTGCAAGCTCTGAATTGAGTGTATCCTCTTAACATCAAGGATTGTACTTCTGTGACATTTGTATTGACTGTATAGATCTAAGCACTGTCTGTAAGGGGAATTGTCTTTTTCAAGACACTGAGCCTTTAAGATGACTCATCTGCTGCATCCTGTGACCACCAGAATAGCACAAAACGCTGTTCTGTTCTCCAGCTGTTCTGGATTTAGCCCAGTGTCTCCAAGCTTTAAAATGTAAAAAATGCACCCTGCCGTCCTGGCGGCACCCCACTGGAGCAGCCTACCCTCTTCTGTCCCGATCAGTGTCCCATGGGTGGGACAAGTTGCGGTGTAGCGTTCACCACCAGTAAATAGATGCACATACACATCTATTCACAGAGGGAGAGAGCTAGGGGGGAGCATTTAACGCATGCCCCCCGAGAGTGATGAACTGGGAAGTGCGTGCGCTGCCCGGCGCCCTGACCAAAGGTCACGCTAGCATGAACACTACAGACACAGAAGTAGGCGGTTCCAGGAGCCTGGGAGATGCAGTTCCAGGAGGTCCCGTATAGGAGCGTGGTGGTGGCAGTGACTTACCCACCCATCACACAGTGAGTTGAATAAGTAACAGGTGGTTACTGATGGTAAGATAGAATCCCTAAAAGTCAGTGGGCAATCGCTTTACCTGGTGCAGCGAGGTCGTCTGTTCACAAGGCCCAATATAGATACAAAGTTATATTTTTCTACTGTGCTGTCTTAGCTAGTGTGATAACTCCTAGAGCCCGGGTGGCCTCAAAAGGCTCTAATATCCAGGATTGGATATGCCTTGTGCATCACACTGTGCCACATGAAAGATACGTATGAAAAGGACTATGCAATGCCACCTCACTCTCATGGGATTCATATGAACGGGCACATTTTTAATGGAATACAGAAAAGGTTACTTTAATAAAAGAAGTGGTTCTAAAGTGGGACGAGGATGAATATTTGATATGAGGATTAGATCTTGTTCTGTCTCAGATCTGAATATACAGTATACTGCGGATAGATTCTTACTGAGATTCCTATTGGGAGAATTGATAATGTGTCCAATATATATCATTCCGATCCGCGTGGAGTTAATCTATCGTAAGATATATCTTATGGGGTGCACCCAGCTTTAGAAACGTTTTGTGGAATACTAGTTTTAAAGTTGGAATTCGCCTTTGGCTTATGTAAAATATGCAAACTAATTTTACTCTTGCATTGAAAGGTTTATTATCCAGCTCGTGCTGTTAATTAAATATTAATATTTAATTCATGCATATTAATGACTCCTTAGTATTTTGCATTTAGTTATGCTTTGTTATTTAGCAGTTTTTCCCTCTTGATGTACTGCAGTTTTACTTCTTCAAAAAGATAAGTGTTTGCTTAACCCGGTATACAGTAGACTGACATGGAAGATGTGTGTTAATAGTAGTTCTTAGGAACAGCATACACTGCATCGGTTATATTGTGAATCAGTGACCACACAGTAATAATGAATCTTCACAATTTTTTTAGATCCCTAAAGTGAAGGATTTCGCAAATGAAAAATGTGTAACTTTATTGTCCATGATTTTAGTAATAAATAATAAGGTTTAAAGGTAGTTTGTCAATAAGAAGGTGGAATATGATTATTGTAGCCCATTGCACACACAGTTAAACATTTTGGAATCATCGAAAGCCTAGGTACACACTAGACCAGTGATGGCTAACCTTGACGCTCCAGCTGTTGTTTAACTACACATCCCAGCATGCCCTGCTACAGTTTTGCTATTTGGCATGCTGGGATGTGTAGTCCAACAACAGCTGGAGTGTCAAGGTTAGCCATCACTGCACTAGACAGGTATACGGCGGGATGTAATAGTGTCTGAGATCTCCGAGGGTGCGGGATGCTGGCCGATCTCTGACTTTTTTTTATAAGGTAAGTGATTGCCCCTTTAAAAAAAGTACGAGATTGTGCGGCATCCCGCACCTGTGGCGTTCTCGGACGCCATTACATCCTGCCCATCTTTTTCGTTCCAACGACGAAGGGTATATCTGTGGAGGATCAGCAGGTGTGTGTCTGTGAACGTCATCCATATGTCAGGTCGGCTTTGCAGCTTAGCCGATGCTTAAATATATGAAAAATATGTTGTTGCATGTGTGTATGGGAGACCCGACAACTGCCAATACACTGGCTGCAGGGACCGCCGACACTGACATCACAGCTGGGCGGGCACATTTGAATGCCTGCCCAATTGTGAAGTCTGGACTGACATACAGATGGAGCCTCGCTCATCTAGTCTTCTCTGTTGCACCTAGGTGCACCAAGGTTATTAGCATAAGCCTTTCATCTATTGTTCTCAGCTGCAATACAATACAGAGAGAACAATACAGCAGGGGATTAAGTCCGACAGCACTGGCTTAATCCTATTAAAGGGACAGATGAGCAGGGCTCCATCTGTATCATCGTCGGATACATTTTGACAGTGTGTACCCACTGAGCCTTACTGTGGCAGACAGTACTCTGAGCTGTAGGATACTTTAGGTACTTGCCACATATACTGTACACTGACATCACTTACTGTATCTGTTGTCCATTGCCTGTGCTCTTGGCATTACTGTTATACATTGACAGGTGTGATGAGCGGTTTATATGCTGCAACTTGACGATGATTTCTCGCTCCATAGTGTTTTTGGTAGATTGTTTTAATGAAGCTGGCTATTCCTGCTACAGGTTGTTATTTGCAGACAATGGATCTGCAGTTGTTCATGTGTTATACTTTGCACTTCAAGGTCACAATTCCGGAGCGGGTTCTACCACCTACTGTTGTGCTCTGCTGATGATGTTTTCCACCTTTCACCCTTGGACGCTGTTGCTGGTAGAACATTAGCAGGTTGACCTGACTTGTCACTGAGTGTAGTTCCTGCTAAATGAGCCCTAGTAATCACCCTCCTGTCTGTCTTGTAATCATAATAGTCATAATTATAGACCTTCCAGTCAGCATTTTTATACATAACATTGATCAAGCTGGGGTTTTATTTGTTTTTCTTTTTTTACAGGCAGTAACTATGTTGTGACATTCATTTGTTATGTCAATAAGAGATGTATAAAAAAAAGTAATTAAAATGCTGTCAATAACTATGTTTGTATAAACTATTATTAAAATATTTACAAAGATTAACAAATATATTTACAGAGATATAAGTTACATAACGCACAGGATACCTCCTAACATTATTGATTTGTAAATGAGAACACTTTGTTGGGAATGGTGCAGGGTTGTGTCTTATTTCCTAGTGGGCTAAGGGACATTTTGATCCACGTGACACGCAAGAGAAGGGGAGGAGCAAGTTCGGCAAAGGGTTCAGAAATGGACCCTCGCGTGCTCGCTTCGCTCACCACGTTTCGGGGCACGGTGGCTCGCGAGAGGTAATAGT
The DNA here is from genome assembly GCF_028390025.1 of Pseudophryne corroboree. Classification (NCBI taxonomy): domain Eukaryota; kingdom Metazoa; phylum Chordata; class Amphibia; order Anura; family Myobatrachidae; genus Pseudophryne; species Pseudophryne corroboree. The sequence goes on along the minus strand of NC_086444.1, from coordinate 125,968,137 downwards.
TGGTGGTGTGGATACTGAAAGTAGTATCCTGCCATCCTTCTTCCGCCCCCTGACATCACAGGTTCCTTAGCCCACTAGGATTTAGCATCTACCAATGGTGCAGGTGTTGATATAGCAGTTATAAAGGCAAACACCGGAGGACGACTCGTACTATGAGTAAGCCCAGTTACTTAACCAGTGGTGTTGGTTTATTGACAGATAGCAGGTCTATCTGTACTCACTGTTATACACTACTTCTCATGTAGCGCTTCTTCAGTGGAGTGGGCTAATGTATACTGCAAACGGTTCCGGTATGAATGGTCGACCATGTTATGGTCGACAGTCATTAGGTCGACATTGACATGGTCGACATGGACACATGATCGACACATGAAAATGGTCGACACATGAAAAGGTGGACATGAGTTTAACTTTTTTTTTGGGTGTCGTTTTTTGCGTAAAGTGACTGGGAACCCCAATTAGTGCACCGTGTCCCCTCGCATGGTTCGCTTCGCTCGCCATGCTTCGGGCATGGTGCCTTCGCTCCGCTACCGCTTCGCTCGGCACAGATTACCGTTCCAATCGTAGTCCACGTGGATCGTAAAGTATGGAAAAGTTCCCCAAAAGAAAAAAAAGTTAAACTCATGTCGACCTTTTCATGTGTCGACCATTTTCATGTGTCAACCATGTGTCCATGTCGACCATGTCAATGTCTACCAATAGTGGTCGACCTAATGACTGTCGACCATAACATGGTCGACCATGTGAACGGATACCACTGCAAACGAGTAGCATGCTTTGCCCCAAACTGCTTGTCTAGGGCTGCGTCCTTTAGCATACATCTTGCTCTCTCCACTAGTGTACAGTTTGCCCGTTCACTGACACCGTTTTGCTCAGGAGTATAGGCAGTGATCAGTTGATAGATGGCTCCTGCACATGCTAATGGGATATCTCGGCAGCCATCTTGGGATAGGGCATGAAGCCTCTGTGGAGAACAGGAGGACTGGAGTCTGCGCTTTAGCCCACTCCTCTTTCAACACATTTTAAAGCCCACCCCCATATCAAGCCAAATCTTCCCATATCACACCCCTTAAATAGACCCATCATAAGTAGTTAAGTCTGTCCCTTTTTCAGCTGTGGAACTCGGGACTGTCTAATCTCAGTTGAGATATTAATACCAATTTAACTCCAGACCCTCACTGCGAGCAGAATGTGAATGAAGTGCAAAAGGAATACTAGTGCGACTACATGTATGTCCTGATGCATACACACATTTCACATTGCAAACTCTTCCGCTTGCAAGATCAGCCATTGTTGTTTATAATTGGCTCATACTCCTTCCCCATGGAAGAAAGGTGTCTGGATGAGATGTAGTCATTCATTCATTCATTCATTCATTTATTAACAGTTTCTTATATAGCACAGCAAATTCCGTTGCGCTTTACAATTGGAAATAACAATGCTATAACAAATCTGGGTAATAAACAGACATAGAGGTAGGCAGGCCCTGCTCTCAAGCTTACAATCTATAGGGAAATATGCATGTATACACAAGGAAAGGTGTTATCTATTGCATAGTTGTCCACCAGATTGCAAAGGTTCTTGGTGGGCTGTATAATATGGTCACACAGCAATGATGAACCGGGGTCGAGAGGAAGGGAAAGTGAAGAATGAGAAGACATGTGAGGATATGTGTGGACTGTGCAGCGTGGATGCAATTTGATAGGAAGGTTTATGAAGGTTATGTGGGCGGTTCTGGAATTTGATACGCTTGCCTGAAGAGGTAAGTTTTCAGGGAACACTTGAAGGTTTGGAGACCAGAGGAGAGTCCGATGAAAGTCCTGCAATCGTGAGTGGGAGCGAGTAATGAGTGTGGATGAAATATGCGGAACTTGTGAAGGACGAAGAGGTCAGGTTGGGAGATACTTTGAGATAAGCAAAGTGATGTACGTTGGTGTAGTTTGGTTAATGGCCTTGTGTGTGAGTAAAAGTATTTTATATGTAATACGGTAGAATACAGGTAACCATTGGAGGGACCGACGGAGTGGATCTGCAGACGATGAACGTCTAGCGAGGAAGATTAGCCTCACAGCTGCATTCAGAATGGATTGTAGTGGTGAGAGTTTTGTTTTGGGAAGACCAGTAAGGAGACAATTGCAATAATCAATGTGGGAGAAAATGAGAGCTTGGATTAGAGTTTTAGCAGTGTCTTGTGTTGTGTAAGGTATGGTCGTATTTTGGATATGTTTTTTTAGATGCATGTAACATGATTTTGAGACAGAATGATTTTGGGGAAAAAAAGGACAGATCAGAGTCGACGATGACACCCAGGCAGCGAGCTTGTGGGGTAGGGTAGATTATCGAGTTTTAAACAGTGATAGAGATATCAGTTTGGTACCTACTATTGGCCGGTGGAAATATAATTAACTCTGTTTTTAAAATATTAAGTCTGAGGTGGCGAGATGTCATCCAAGATGAAATGGCAGATAGGCATTCAGTGACACGGTCCAGTACAGATGATACTGAAATCCAAAAGAGCTGATTAGTTTACCAAGAGATGAGGTATAGATTGAGAAAAGCAGAGGACCCATGACTGAGCCTTGCAGTAGTTCAACTGAAAAAGGTAGCGAAGAGGAGGTAGATTCAGAGAAGCAAACACTGAAGGAGCGATTAGATAGGTAGGATATGAACCAAGAAGGGCTGTGTCTTTAAGACCTAGGGATTTTAGTGTTTTGTATGAGAAGAGAGTGGTCAACAGTGTCAAAGGCAGCAGATAGATCTAGAAGAATAAGTAGTGAGTAATGGCCTTTAGACTTCATAGTGACCAAATCATTAACCACTTTAGTCAGTGCTGTCTCTGTGGAGTGTTGGGAACAGAAGCCTGACTGAAGTGGGTCCAATAAATTGTGTGAGTTAAAGTGTGTGAGTCGAGTGTAAGCAAGTACCTTAGAGAGACAAGGGATCTGAGAGATAGGGCGGTAGTCTGAGAGAGTTAGGGTCAGAATTTTGTTTTTTCAAAATGGGAGGTTTCACTGCATGCTTGAACAGTAGAGAGAGTGAGAGATTACATATGTTAGTTAAGGTAGGGATGAGCACAGGAGACAGAGCTTTACTTATTTGTGAGGGTAAAGGATTAAGAGGAGAGGTAGTAGAGAAGCAGGATGAGAAGAGTGATGATACTTCATCTTCATTTGTGGGATCAAATGAAGAGAGGGGGCCAGAGGGTTCAGGTAAAGAACAGAGCAGGTCACTGGCTGCCGAAGAGCTTACCATTTAATCTCTGAATTTATCAATCTTCTCCTTGAAGTAGGAAGCAAGATCTTGTGCCTTGATAGTGGCTGGTGGGGTAGGTGAGGGAGGATTCAGAAGTGATTTAAATGTATTAAAGAGTCGTTTGGGGTGAGAGGCTTGAGCAGAGATCAGAGTTTGGAAATATGTTTGTTTGGCAGTGTCCAGGGCATTTCTATAAGAGTGGTAGACAGTCACTTGAAATACGAGATTTACGCCACTGACGTTCAAGTTTACGTGTGAGTTTTTGTAGTTGTCTTGTTAATTTAGATTGCCATGGTTGACATCTAGGCCTACGTGGCGGATGGGTAGCTGGAGCCACTTCATCAAGGGCAAGTTCTAGAGTCTCGTTCAGGTGTGGTACAGCAATCTCAGGAGAGGTTAATGCAGAAATAGGTGAAAGCAGTTGTTGGAGTGAGGTGGAAAGTTCTTAAAGATTAATTGTGTTAACATTTCTGCGAGTTTGAGGAGGATTGGAGGACTTCAGCAACACAGAGTTTGAAGTAATGGAGGAGAGCATGCAGGTGATAAGGTTGTGATCTGAGAGGGGGCATAACATGGACGTTCACAATATTGACAGTCAAAGTGACAACACCATAATGTTAAATGTCATAATGTCGACATTGTTAAAATGATGACACCTGCAAAATGTTGACCCATTAACTGTTGACAGAGTTACAATGTCTACATGTAAAATGCTGACACTATCAAAATGTTGGCAATGAATAGGTTAGGTTTAGTCTTTAATGTGGGTATCATTTTTATGTACCTGTCGACATTTTTGGCTGTGAAATTCCTGAACATGTTGACAAGTTGTACCTGTTGACATATTGTTGTCTATATAATGACCGTCAACATTGTGACTGTCGATGAAACATACCAAAGCCCTCTGATTTTGACACCCAAAATGTATGTGCGTGACTCATTATTGCTCACCCAGGACACACCCACGTAATGGTTCTCCTGGGAGCGTTTGCATGGCTGCTGTCCAGTTACCACCTAGAAACACTTATAGGATGGGATGTAATATAGTCTGAGCTCGGCGGCCGTGTGGAATGCCGGCCAAACTAGTTTTTTTTTTTTTTTTTAAAGGGGCAATCCTTTACAAGGCTAAACCATGCCTTGCAAAGGATTGCCCCTTTAAAAAAAAAAACGTCCGAGACCGGCCAGCATCCTGCACGGCCGCCGAACTTGGACTTCATTACATCCTGCCCTTAATGGCTGCTGGGAAACGGCTGAGATATGCCACACTCTGAATGGAGACTACCGTCACAAAGATGTGGGCGCATACGAAATTGTGTGCGTGGCAGAAACAGGCCCTTAGTACATTGCTAGGAACACATGTATGTGATAAGGATTTATTGTCCTATTATAGATTAGAAGGATATTTGAAATCACTGATTGTTTTTGCAGTTGTGGAATCCGTTGGTAATTATTAGTATCCATTATAGATGTAGAATTATAATGTTATCTGTACATGTCAGCTAAAGACCACAGCACTGCAATGAAAGCTAGAGATTTATTATTATTCTATCCAATTACATCTTAAGCGTCTCACATTAGTATTAGAGAATTACATTTGTACTGTAACTTGTCCTGGATGAAATAGAATCAGAGGTCCCTTTAGTATAGAACCATCTGTATCTTTCCTGCGGGAGCTGTCCTGGTTTATATTGAAATCCGCCTGTGTCTGATCAAGTTAAACACAAGTGCAGGAACCTCCTCTCTAGGAAATTCAATCAACGTTGGTGATTCATAAAGCTACATGTTCAGTATTTATACTCCCTTCTTTTCATTTAAGTGCGTCGCTGTGAGCTGACTAGCATTCACATTGACAAGTTCCGCAAATACAGGTAGAATTCTAAAAACTGCAATGAAAAATGATGTTGATGGATTATACAGTATATTGGATCAGGTTTAGCAATAATTTTTCATCATCCCTACAGATGTGTCCTCTTACATCCTTGCTGCAGTCACGCTAAACAGCCCTTGAAGTTGCACCATGCCGTGGCGGGACTCGGTAGCGCAAACGTCTTTATTTGCATGTTTTTCAGAAAAAATGTGCCTTAGATGCAAAGTAATGTCAAATACTAGCAGGTACAGATGTGTCCTCTTACATCTTTGCTCCATGCGTTACATGTCGCATGCCGTGTGACTCGGTAGCGCTGATCCTCTTTATTCCGTGAAAATGCATTTTAGGACGCTCAAGCAGCTTCTGCTGATTAAAATGATATGCAGCATGCCTATATGCTGTGTGCGACTGCGGTTGTATCTGCACCCGAAATGCCGCGTCATAGAGTTTTCCATGAAATGCAAATACCGTATGCAGATACAGTCACACACAGAGGGAGTTTTGTTCACAGCCCCATAAATCCATAATCCCCATAATAACAAGGTGAAATCCGGCGGTAACATCTAATTTCCCTTTGTGGAGAGGACATTTACCATAATGCACTGGGTCCACGTCACCAACTATTTGGAATAGTAACCTGTGGCGAGCGGAGCAGAGGAAGACACCGAGCCCGAAGAGTGGTGAGCCAAGGGTCCAATCCTGCATAGATGAAAAAAAATACCCTAAAACAAACAGAAAATGGATAAAACCTTAACGTGCTGTAAGGGCGAAAGTTCTCTTCTGCTCTCTCGTGCTGTCACATCCTGGTACTGCCCATGAAGGGAAAATAGACACAACCGAGATCGAGCCACAAGGTGGGCAAGTAGCGATGCCCACGCCATTGCAACAGCAATATAAACATATCCCCCCCCCCCACCCCCCTCCCCGGGTACCTGAATTGACTATGTGTTTAGAAATGATATAGCAATGTGCATTTCTCCCTTTAAGATGACTTGAACATTTAAATTTTGCATAAAAATATCTTTTCATATGGGCTTAAACAAAAGCCCCCTAGTGTGTCTCGCTGCAAATAGAAGCATATTGTGGTATGTGATAAAGCTGCTGCTTTTATCTAGCAAGCCCAGATGAACACTGCCTTCACAATTCACTGATTAAAGATATTTCAAAGCTTAGTCACATCAAATTAAGGTCTGATGCTTGTAGCTGTAAATGCATACACCTGGGAGATTAAAGCAGCGATTTTCACCCCCTCGCTCCTTGATGTTCAGGAAATAATTTTTACATTTGTAAAAAAAATTGTTTCTGCCTATATAGGGGTCATTCCGAGATGATCGCTCGCTACTTTTAGCAGCCGTATTGTCACCGCCCACCGGGGAGTGTATTTTCGCTTTGCAGAAGTGCGAACGCTTGCGCAGCAGAGCGGCTGCAAAATCATTTTGTGCAAAACAAGACCAGCCCTGTAGTTACTCTTCGTGTGCGTTGATTCTAACGACGGAGGGACGGCTTTTGACGTCACACACCCATCCAGCGTTCGCCCAGCCACGCCTGCGATTTCCGCAACACGCCTGCGTTTTTCTAAGCACTCCCTGAAAAGGGTTGGTTGCCACCCAGAAACACCCAGTTCATGTCAATCTTCCTGCGTTCTGCCGTGCGACTGAAAGCTTCGCTAGAACCTGTGCAAAACCACAAAGGACTTTGTACCCGTACGTGGCGCGTGCGCAGAAATGCCGATTTTTAGCCTGATCGCTGCGAACAACGGCAGCTAGCGATCAACTCGGAATGACCCCCATAAAGTGGTGCTCAGTGACATCTACACACATGTATCGTAAATGTTCCTGCTGAAAACTGTCTCAGTATAACGATAACATCTGACCCAGATATTTTCCCTGCATTGAGACTTCTTTTATGAAAGGCCTGGATCTCTTACTAGGGCCATTGCTACCATCATGAGACTGGGAGAATAACTTGCTTCAAGTGATCTTTTACCAGTGGAGACGGGCAATCATAAGAAGAAATACAGAGTAAAATCAGGAGAACCGTGGACTTATGTAAGGAATCAGATAAAGCAGCATTGACAAATACCCTATAAATGCATATATTGTTAGCTGCTGGTCCAGGTTGAATGCTTTCTTATTCTCTGCTCTGAATATACATTACTGCCCACGGTAACAGTGCCGTAACAGGGGGCCAGTGCGCCCTGTGCCGGCCCCTCCCCCTAAACCGGTGACATGATGACTCTCCTAGGGGGCGGGCCACTGGCTATGTAAAGCAGAGCACTGGCCGGAACATCCTACGTGGAGCATCCCTTAGACGCGCTGGTGTTATTCCAGGCCTACAAGACACATGCAGGTGCTGTGTGCAGAGACCGTACCGCCCCCCGCGCCCTTTGTGATGGCACTGCTCACACAGCCCTAGTTACAGCCCTGCACGATAAGCTCAGAGGGTGCACTTAATACAGCAGATATCTCATTGCACCCTTCTGAGGTGAGTACAGAAATCTGCATTAAATGCACCCTCAGGGCTTACTGATTGCAGTGATTATATAGCTCTGGGGACACTTAACCCAGGTGCTAAAAGCTCTCAGTAAGTCTCAAGCAGGGCCGGTCTGAGGCTAATTTTTTTTGGTATGCGAATATATATTTTGGCGCCCCTTTGACTTTGTTGAATATATAGGGGCGTGGCTTCACGGGGAAGGAGTGGCCACAGAACAGTATTATTTCGCATTACAACGCACAGTAAAGCTACTTATATACGTTTTGCCACAGTACAGACGCTTATACACGTCACACCACAGTAGAGCCGCTTATACACGTTATGCCAGTGTCACTGCTTATACACGTTACACCCCAGTACTGACGCTTATACACGTTATGCCACAGTACTGACGCTTATACACGTTATGCCACAGTACTGACGCTTATACACGTTATGCCACAGTACTGACGCTTATACACGTTATGCCACAGTACTGACGCTTATACACGTTATGCCACAGTACTGACGCTTATACACGTTATGCCACAGTACTGACGCTTATACACGTTATGCCACAGTACTGACGCTTATACACGTTATGCCACAGTACTGACGCTTATACACGTTACGCCACAGTATCACTGCTTATACACGTTATGCCATAGAGGAACCACTTATACACGTTACACCACAGTACAGATGCTTATAAACGCTACACCACAGTAGAGCTGCTTACACACGTTACCCCACAGTAGGGACGCTTACACACGTTACACCGCAGTAGAGACGCTTACACACGTTACGCCGCAGTAGAGCTGCTTACACACGTTACCCCACAGTAGAGACGCTTACACACGTTACACCACAGTAGAGACGCTTACACACGTTACACCGCGGTAGAGACGCTTACACACGTTACACCGCGGTAGAGGCGCTTACACACGTTACACCGCGGTAGAGGCGCTTACACACGTTACACCGCGGTAGAGGCGCTTACACACGTTACACCGCGGTAGAGGCGCTTACACACGTTACACCGCGGTAGAGGCGCTTACACACGTTACACCGCGGTAGAGGCGCTTACACACGTTACACCGCGGTAGAGACGCTTACACACGTTACACCGCGGTAGAGACGCTTACACACGTTACACCGCGGTAGAGACGCTTACACACGTTACACCGCAGTAGAGGCGCTTACACACGTTACACCGCAGTAGAGACGCTTACACACGTTACACCGCAGTAGAGACGCTTACACACGTTACACCGCAGTAGAGGCGCTTACACACGTTACACCGCAGTAGAGGCGCTTACACACGTTACACCGCAGTAGAGGCGCTTACACACGTTACACCGCAGTAGAGACGCTTACACACGTTACACCGCAGTAGAGACGCTTACACACGTTACACCGCAGTAGAGACGCTTACACACGTTACACCGCAGTAGAGACGCTTACACACGTTACACCGCAGTAGAGACGCTTACACACGTTACACCGCAGTAGAGACGCTTACACACGTTACACCGCAGTAGAGAAGCTTACACACGTTACACCGCAGTAGAGAAGCTTACACACGTTACACCGCAGTAGAGAAGCTTACACACGTTACACCGCAGTAGAGACGCTTACACACGTTACACCGCAGTAGAGACGCTTACACACGTTACACCGCAGTAGAGACGCTTACACACGTTACACCGCAGTAGAGACGCTTACACACATTATGCCACAAAGAAGCCACTTACACCCAGTACATAGATTGCATAGGGGGCACAATGACACCCACATATGGTACAGGTCCCAGGCGCACAGTGACACACACACACACACACACACACACACACACACACACACACACACACACACACACACACACATTGTATAGGGGGAGCTGCCTCTGCCAGGGTGGCACTCAACTGGCCGGCTGTCGGGATGCTGGCGCTCAGCATACCGGCACCGGGATCCTGACTACCGTAATGCCGGCAACTATTCTCCCTCAAGGTCTCCACAACACCCCTGGAGGGAGAATAAATAGCGTGGCACACGTAGCGCGCCACCGTGCCTGCAGCATGGGGAGAGCAGCGAGCCCGCAAGGGGCTCTTTTGCGCTGCCCCGCTGTTGACATTTCGGTGGTCGGGATCCCAGGGCGTTTATACTGAGCGCCGGGATCCCGACAACTGGCCAGTCATACTACACTCCTCTGCCATGTACATACCTTCCATCTGTAGGTCATAGCTCCAGCTCCCCATCGTTACTAGACTATGCACTGTCTTCCAACACACATTCAGACAGAAAAATCAAACTAACCACAGGGTCTGCAGACTGACCCCTCCTCTACTTCCCTGGACTGCAGATAACACACATAGGGGTCTATTCATGTAGAAAACGAAATCAGAATTGCTACTTATCACTATACATCGCATCGCTTCGATGCGATGTATAGCCGTGATAAGTAGCAATTAATGTATACTTACCCTTCCGACGATGCGCTGCGGTGTCTGGGGCTCCCGCGGTGAGGTCTTCTCCGGCGGTCCTTCCCAGCGATGCGCGGGGTCCAGCGACGGTCCCTTTGCGCATGCGCACGGTGTTGACCTCCCGGCCGGCCGCAGTGGTTGCTCGGAGGTCGGGGGGCGGAGCCAGCACGAGGTGCCGAGCAGCGATCAGGGAAGCATTGAGCTTCCCTGATGTCTCCGCACCACAGTTCAGGTTACGCCGTCCTGAGATGGCGAACCTGAACTCCATGGAGAAGCGGAAAGCAGAGCTTTCCACACCTTCATGAATCGCACTCACCATACATAGGTATGGTGATGCGATTCAGGCAGAGAGCGGGGGTACCGCTGGAGAAGTCAGAGACTTCTCCACGGTAACCGGCTCTGTGAATTGCGGTAAGCAGAGAAAAGCCCTGTTTACCGCAAAACAGGGCTTTTCTCTGCTTCATGAATAGACCCCATACACGCACAATAAACAGGGAATGTAGAATACACACACACACACACACACACACACACACAGTGACTGCTGGTCTGCTCCCTCTCTCTCCCACCACCTCCTCCTCCTCGTACGGCAGCATGCCTGTTCCCCTGCACTGCTCGGCAAACAACACTTGGCTGTGAAGAGTGGCCTCGGCATCTTACATCACAGCCCCAGCGCTCAGTCACTCTGCGTGTGTGATGGGCGGTGAGCGGCAGAACGCGGCAGTGAGCGGCTAGCAGCAGAGAGAGTGACGGTGGTGACTTCAGCGTCCTCACAGGTCCGGTGCTCTACGCAGCTGCATAGTTGGCATGTGCGTAGGGCCGGGCCTGGTCTCAATGTTAGTTGTATTCCCGCCCATGAATATAAGCTTGGGGAAGACCAATGAAAAGCTGCAGCATCTGTGCCCTCCCTGGTTTTCAGCACGGAGGAGCCCGGAATAAACGTCTATACAGAGCCGATAGTAGACAGGAAAACAGACACACACAGACTGGACTTTGCAGCCTTATTTTGCCCGATGTGTGATCTCTTATATATCAGTACATGAGTAATACTCCATACAGGACACTTATCTGGGAATGGAAAGTGATTTGGGGGAATGTGCAATGCCAGCAGCATCACCTCATCGGATCTACCGTGGCTGTCTGCTGGTTGCTTTGTTACCGGTCAGGAATGCTTAGGTCTCGTCCATTGCAGTCGGCACTGTGTCCGCAGTGTCTGTTATGTTACAACTTCATTATTTTTTTTATTTTTAGAGAAAAAAGGACTCAGGGGAGATGTACTAATCAGTGAAAAGAATGGAGACGTGCGTAGTATGCACATTATAATGTTACTTCAATGCTGGTTGGTTGCCATGGGCAGTTTTTCCACTGGGTCATTTCTCCATTCTTTTCACTACTTAGTACAGGTTTCTATTCATAAAGCAGAGAAAAGTCCTGTTTTGCTTCAAACAGGGAATTCTTCTTTGGGCTATTCACAGAGCGGGTTAGCGTGTAGAAGTTCCTGACTTATCCAGCGGCACCCCCCGCACTGTGCATGAATGGCATCACCGTACTTTCCACTTCTTCAGCGTGGTCAGGTTCACCATCACAGAATGAAAATCAGTGTGAAATGAGCAGGGGAGCTCAATGTTTCCAACTCTGTCCAACACCCGGAGCTAGCTCCGCCCCCTTGACCTCCCAGCAGCCCCTGCAGCCTCCCAGGTGCTCAGCCAGCGGCGCATGCGCAGGAGGGACCCGCTGGCTGACTCCAAGCATCACAGAGGGAACTGCAACTGAAGACAGGAGTGCCAGAGCCATGGACACCGGATTGCATCGCCGGAAGGGTAAGCATACATGAATAGCTATATCGCATTGAACTGATGCGATCTATAAGAAAAGTATCGGTTCACTTTTTCTTTTCTCCATGAATAGACCCTGTGCTGATTTACTAATGTTTTATACTTAAGATAATTTACCATGAGCAAGTTGTATATCTAGGAAACTCAGCTGCTTCTACTGGAGGTGAGTTTGAGTTCAAAATTGAAAGCGGCACTAGTAATTAGTGCAAATATTAGCCCTTAATATTGGTGGCACTTCACATTTTGAGGTCAAATGGAGAAGTTACAACTCGCAAATGTCGCCTCTTCATATATATACCCCCAAAACCTATACGGTACAGGTCATGTAAATGCATTCCGTTGTACCTTCTTTTCCAGTCAGATACGCTTTGTATTAAGAAAGTCATGGATGATGTACAAATGCAACAATTACAATAGTAAGTTACAATTGGTAACAGTCTGGAATTCAACAGTATGTTTCTTGTACAACTGGAAAAGCCATCTCACCATGTCTTACAATGAGATAAAATTATAGTAATTTAAATTATAGTTTTGATGATGTTGCCCATACCAGACAATCAAATGTTTGTTTTAATTTTCTAAGCTATTTTTTTAATGTGTGATAGAGAAATTACAGCAAAATCTGATTGATTAATTGCTATGACCAGATCTGACAGGTTGCTATGACCAGATCTGACAGGTTGCTATGACCAGATCTGACAGGTTGCTATGACCAGATCTGACAGGTTGCTATGACCAGATCTGACAGGTTGCTATGACCAGATCTGACAGGTTGCTATGACCAGATCTGACAGGTTGCTATGACCAGATCTGACAGGTTGCTATGACCAGATCTGACAGGTTGCTATGACCAGATCTGACAGGTTGCTATGACCAGATCTGACAGGTTGCTATGACCAGATCTGACAGGTTGCTATGACCAGATCTGACAGGTTGCTATGACCAGATCTGACAGGTTGCTATGACCAGATCTGACAGGTTGCTATGACCAGATCTGACAGGTTGCTATGACCAGATCTGACAGGTTGCTATGACCAGATCTGACAGGTTGCTATGACATGATTTGACTGGTTGCTATGATACAATCTGACCGGTTGCTGTGACACAAACTGACTGGTTGCCATGACACGATGTGAGTGGTTGCTAAGACACAGGGTGATTCAGGCCTGATCGCTGGGCTGCTAACTTTGCTGTCATGCGTTCAGATAGTCACTGCCTCCAGGGGAGTGTAAATTCGCCGTGCAAGTGTGCGATCCCATGTGTACGCCGAGCTGCAAAAATCCAGTGTGTGCAGTCTCTGCGCAGCCGAGAACTTACCCCTACAGTATGATGAGAACAGGCTGATCAGGGCCGGAGCTGACGTCAGACACCCTCCCTGAAACCGCTTGGGAACGCCGGCGTTTTTCCTGACTCTTCCAGTAAACGGTCAGTTACCACCCACAATGGCCTCTTCTCAATCACCTTGCGAACGCCCATGCAAATAACATTTTCACACCACCGTGTCGCTGACTGGCGATGCCCGTTGTTGTTGGCTGACGCGCGTGCGCATTGCGGTGCATATATATTCGCCGTTTATTGCACAGCGATCAGGTCTGAATCGCCCCCTCAATGTGAATGATTGATATGGCACATTCTGACTGTTTGCTGTGACACAAGCTGACTGGTTGCTATGACATTACCTGACTGGTTGCTGTGACACGATGTGACTTGTTGCTGTGACACGATGTGACTTGTTGCTGTGACACAATGTGACTTGTTGCTATGACACAATCTGACAGTTTGCTATGACTTGTCCTGACTAGTTGTTATGACACGATCTGACTGGTTGCTATGACACAATCTTACTAGTTGCTATGACACGATCTGATTATCATCTGACTGCGCATGCATCTTGTGCATATGCCGTGATGTCTTGCAATGGCACACTGACTATTTATTCGCTTCGCGCGCCATGCTATTTATTCTCCCTCCAGAGGGGTCGTGGACCCCCAAGAGGGAGAATAGTTGTCGTATGCCGGGTGTCGGGATTCCGCCGCCGGGATCCCAGCAGCCGGCATACTGAATACCACCTGATATATTACAAGACCAAGACCCCACATAATAGCCTAACCATGTAATAAATAACCCTCACATTTATATTATTACACCTCACCAGACCCTACATAAGTATTAAAATAACTCCCAACATACTGACTGGCTCTGCAGATGGCTGCGGTTCATAGGGTCGACCATACTTTGGTCAACCACTATTGGTCGTCGGTGACTAAGTCGATACCTAAAATAGGTCGACATGAGCAAGGTCGACATGACAAAAAGTCGACATGAGGTGTTTAAAAAAAAAATTGTGCTGCTTTCTTCGTAGAGTGACTGGGAACCCCAATTAGTGCACAGTGTTCCCTCGCATGGCGAGCAAGTTTCGAGCAAGGTGCCTCTCTCCCGTTACCACTGCACTCGCCACAGGTTTCAGTTCCAAATCATAGTCCACATGGATCGTAAAGTATGAAAAAGTTAAAAAAATGGAAAAAAAATTGTGAAAAACTCATGTCGACCTAATACATGTCGACATAAGTGACTGGACACCCTGCAGACACGTGCTGTGGAGGGTAGACTCCTTTGTCCATTATTGTATTCCTTTAACATCAATGCAAATAACAAATGTTTTGTATGGAGGCTGAGGTGACTCCCATCATTGTCACTAGCGATTGCCCTTGGGAAACCTACAGCTTGGCGGTTTTCTGACATATTCCTTGTCTCTACTTCCTCCTGGTACCTGTTACTTGCTGCAGCAACCACAACACCAGGAGCAAAGCGTAAAAAGCTTGATTCGCCCAACCTGGTAAAGAAAGCTTTAAATACATTATTCGTTTTTACACAAAGCTCTTAGCTTGGGTTCATTTGCAGAGAACAGTGGGCAGCCTGACCTCTTCAGTCAGGCGGGTCCATTTTAATTGGAGTAAATTCCACTTATAAAATGCACTCCAGAAAGATCAGACAAACGAAAGTGATTCTCTGCTTCCTCAGCTATCTAGTCCTGTCTAGCAACAGCATAGAAAATGACGTCAAAGAGCTATTTATCATGGGCCTGAAAAAGAAAAAGTCTAAATGTCATTCTTTCCTTGTGGGAAAAGCGCAATGTAGAAATAGTAATGGCGGAATCTGAATATCCCCATATAGTGGCAAACATATGCAGGCTCACGTCTTTTCAGAGCTTAAGTCAATAGACCTGTCAGACCACTAAACAAACAGTGGAGGAAGTCCCAACATGTCACTAGGAATGCCTCATCTCAGGCATCAATGGATAGACTCAGTATTGGTTCAGTACAACAAAAATGGCTGCCTGTATCTGTATGGATGTACTAAGAAATGTTGCAGCTCTTTCTTTGTAGAACAGTTAATATGTATGGTATGGCTTGGTGATAATGGGCCTCATTCCGAGTTGATCGCTAGCTGCTTTCATTCGCAGCGCAGCGATTAGGTAAAAAAGCGACAATTCTGCGTATGGGGCGCAGTGCGCACGCACAACGTACTTTCACAAAAGCCAATGCAGTTTCACACAAGGTCTAGTGACGCTTTTCAGTCACACTGCTGGCCGCAGAGTGATTGATGGGAAGTGGGTGTTTCTGGGTGGTAACTGACAGTTTTCGTGGAGTGAGTGAAAAAACGCAGGCGTGTCGGATAAAAACGCAGGAGTTGCTGGGGAAACGTAGGCGTGGCTGGCCGAACGCAGGGCGTGTTGGTGACGTCAAAACAGGAAATAAACAGTATGAAGTGATCGCTAGCTAGGAGCTACTCAGAAACTACACAATCTTTTTTTTTTTTTTTTTTTTTTGTAGCAATGCTGCGATCCTTTCGGTCGCACTTCTGCCATGCTAAGATACACTCCCAGAGGGCGGCGGCTTAGCGTTTGCACTGCTGCTAAAAGCAGCTAGCGAGTGAACAACTCGGAATGAGGGCCTTTGTGAAGATCAGTTATGCCTCCATTAAGCTCACAACCCTACTTGTACTGCACAGGTGCCTTATGCTGGCAATACAGCAGGTCGATATCGTGTTCGAATACACAATATTGATGCGTGAATTGACGCATTGTGTGCACATTGTGCATGTTTTATGCACTATTACGATGTGATGCGCTGCCCCGCGGATCGCACATTGCATCAAATGATCATACGTGCAGCCCATATTATCCGTCGTAATCGTATGCACATTGTACAATGTGTGATGTACAGTACATACGATGCATAGGTCGATTTTGAGTGGCATTTCCCTGGATTTTCTTTTACAAATTTTTTGTTTGTTGGTGAGGCACACCATCAATCATTTAACGACCCATCGTCTGTCCAGAGCCCCAAATCGCGTGTCCAGAGCTGCCGGAGAAATCGTGCATGGAATCGGATTGGATACTGGTCGTCCTGGTGTATGGCCAGCATTAGACTAGGGCCAGCCATAGTTTTTTCTTTATGTTAATGCTGCAGATGTGGGAGAAAACAGCGCGCAGTTCCCAGGGTTCCTCTACAGGAATGTTGGTGAGCGGGTATCTAAAGCGCTGTGTATATGGGAATGGAAGCCTGTTTCAGACGGGTCTCTTGTACCTAGTGTAGGGGCTGTTGCGTGTACTTGCAGAAGTATGTACCATTGCGCTAGCTGAACAGAATCTCACATTAGCATAATGTAGTAAACCAGGCTTCCGCAGCTGCCTGTAACTATAACCACATTACATGCAACATTATCACTAGAGTGTGGGAACACTCATAAACTTCACTCTGCCGCTTTGAGAACATTGATAAATACGCTACTAGTGCTTTACTGACGCGAGGACAATGTGCTGTGTTTTGTCTTTTATCTAGTGTTTTTACAACACCTGCGTGTATGAGCCCTGCAATGTACTTTTCCAACAACTATGTCAACTGTTTAAATACATGTCCAGCTGATTATAAGAATCATTAAAGAATGATGATTTTGCAGCGCACACGAGAGGTTAACGCTGAGTAAATTGGAGATCCCAGGAAGCGCTCATTAAGTACATAGTACATTGTGCTGCAGGGGAGCTGAACGCTCTGTTAAAAGTAAGGGTTTTTTTCACTTTGATTTTTTTTCAACGCCCATGTGTACGAACCCTAGAGCTGTTCCTAGACTATTTTACTGTAATGTTATCATTAGAACCTTCTAATTACAAGGGTATGGACTTGCTCCAATTATCCTGAGAAAATCTATGTTCACCACTACCTCTGTTGTTCTGCAGTGCTGTAAGCAGGAGCCTTAGAAAGGCATACATCCGTGCCGTAACTAGACATTTTAGCGCTGTGTGCTAGAAACCGCATCGGCGACCCCCACCCCAAGTTAAAATAGGGCCAGTGCGCGCGACAAAAATATAGGGGCATGGCTTCATGGGGAAGAGGGGTGGCCACAAAATAATTCATTATTCAAATGACGCCGCACAGTAGCGCCACTTACACACAATACGCCAAGTAGAGTCCTCTCTTTCTGCTGCGGGGTACACTAAGCTCCACAAGGAATAACATCGGGGTGTAGAGTAGGATCTTGATCCGAGACACCAACAGGCTCAAAGCTTTGACTGTTCCCAAGATGCACAGCGCCGCCTCTTCTATAACCCCGCCTCGTGCACAGGAGTTAAGTTTGTAAGTTGGTGCCATACAGGCATACAACAGGGGGGCTGCTCAGGCAGCCCTAAGAAAGCTATTTTCAGGAGAAAAGAAGACTACAAGGGCTGCAGCAGTGTTAGATGTCAGTCAGACATCCCCTGCTGCAGCTCCATCACTCCCCCAGCGGCGCTGTCCGCGCCCTGGTTCCGGGTAACTACAGTGGATGCTCCGGTGTTCTTCTGTGTCAGTCACACACTCGCTGCTGTCTCTTTGATCGCGTGGCCGCATACAGGGCGAGGTAAGGGGTCTCTTTGGGCCGCTGTAATTGCGATCCGGTGCGGCTGGTGGGAGGAGGGCCGCGCGCGCTGGCGTGGACACTGTAAGGGGCAGCCGCTCCACTAGTTATCGGGACACTGGGCACAGGTTGGTTTTCTCTCTAAAACCATTCATTTACAGCCCGCAGAACCTGGTGGGGAAGCCAGCAAGGGGAATAAGGCCTGTGTGTGTGTGTGTGTGTGTGTGTGTGTGTGTGTGTGTGTGTGTGTGTGTGTGTGTGTGTGTATGTATGTATGTATGTATGTATGTATGTATATGTATATATATATATATATATATATATATATATATATATATATAATATTTCTCTGACGTCCTAGTGGATGCTGGGACTTCCGTAAGGACCATGGGGAATAGCGGCTCCGCAGGAGACTGGGCACAAAGTAAAAGCTTTAGGACTAGCTGGTGTGCACTGGCTCCTCCCCCTATGACCCTCCTCCAAGCCTCAGTTAAGATTTTGTGCCCGGCCGAGAAGGGTGCAATCTAGGTGGCTCTCCTGAGCTGCTTAGAAGTAAAAGTATACTTAGGTTTTTTATTTTCAGTGAGTCCTGCTGGCAACAGGCTCACTGCAGCGCGGGACTAAGGGGAGAAGAAGCGAACTCACCTGCGTGCAGAGTGGATTGGGCTTCTTGGCTACTGGACATTAGCTCCAGAGGGACGATCACAGGTTCAGCCTGGATGGGTCCCGGAGCCGCGCCGCCGGCCCCCTTACAGAGCCAGAAGAGCGAAGAGGTCCGGAGAAAGCGGCGGCAGAAGACGTTCCTGTCTTCAAATAAGGTAGCGCACAGCACTGCAGCTGTGCGCCATTGCTCTCAGCACACTTCACACTCCGGTCACTGAGGGTGCAGGGCGCTGGGGGGGAGCGCCCTGAGACGCAATAAAACTTGATAAAAACCTTATGTGGCTAAAGAAATGCATCACATATAGCTCCTGGGCTATATGGATGCATTTAACACCTGCCAGTTTTCCAGAAAAAAGCGGGAGAAAAGGCCGCCGTGAAGGGGGCGGAGCCTATCTCCTCAGCACACAAGCGCCATTTTCTTTCACAGCTCCGCTGGAAGGACGGCTCCCTGACTCTCCCCTGCAGACTACACTACAGAAACAGGGTAAAACAAGAGAGGGGGGCACTATTGGCAGCTAATATATAATACAGCAGCTATAAAGGGAGTAACACTTACATAAGGTTATCCCTGTATATATATATAGCGCTCTGGTGTGTGCTGGCAAACTCTCCCTCTGTCTCCCCAAAGGGCTCGTGGGGTCCTGTCCTCTTTCAGAGCATTCCCTGTGTGTGTGCTGGGTGTCGGTACGATTGTGTCGACATGTATGAGGAGGAAAATGATGTGGAAGCAGAGCAATTGCCTGTGTTAGTGATGTCACCCCCTAGGGAGTCGACACCTGACTGGATGGTCGTATTTAAAGAATTACGTGACAGTGTCAGCACTTTGCAAAAAACTGTTGACGACATGAGACAGCCGGCAAATCAATTAGTGCCTGTTCAGGCGTCTCAGACACCGTCGGGGGCGCTAAAACGCCCGTTACCTCAGATGGTCGACACAGACCCAGACACGGATACTGAATCCAGTGTCGACGGTGAGGAGACAAACGTAACATCCAGTAGGGCCACACGTTACATGATCACGGCAATGAAGGAGGCATTGAATATTTCTGACACTACAAGTACCACAAAAAAGGGTATTATGTGGGGTGTGAAAAAACTACCAGTAGTTTTTCCTGAATCAGATGAATTAAATGAGGTGTGTGATAAAGCGTGGTTTTCCCCCGATAAAAAACTGCTGATTTCTAATAAATTATTGGCACTATACCCTTTCCCGCCAGAGGTTAGGGCACGTTGGGAAACACCTCCTAGGGTAGATAAGGCGCTCACACGCTTATCAAAACAAGTGGCGTTACCGTCTCCCGATATGGCCGCCCTTAAGGAACCAGCTGATAGAAGGCTGGAAAATATCCTAAAAGGTATATACACACATACTGGTGTTATACTGCGACCAGCAATCGCCTCAGCCTAGATGTGCAGTGCTGGAGTGGCTTGGTCGGATTCCCTGACTGAAAATATTGATACCCTGGATAGGGACAGTATATTATTAACTATAGAGCATTTAAAGGATGCATTACTATATATGCGAGATGCACAGAGGGATATTTGCACCCTGGCATCTAGAGTGAGTGCGATGTCCATTTCTGCCAGAAGAGCGTTATGGACGCGACAGTGGTCAGGTGATGCGGATTTCAAACGACATATGGAAGTATTGCCGTATAAAGGGGAGGAGTTATTTGGGGTCGGTCTATCGGACCTGGTGGCCACAGCAACGGCTGAAAAATCCACCTTTTTTACCCCAGGTCACCTCTCAGCAGAAAAAGACACCGTCTTTTCAAACTCAGTCCTTTCGTTCCCATAAGGGCAAGCGGGCAAAAGGCCACTCATTTCTGCCCCGGGGCAGAGGAAGGGGAAAAAGACTGCACCAGGCAGCCTCTTCCCAGGAGCAGAAGCCCTCCCCCGCTTCTGCCAAGTCTTCAGCATGACGCTGGGGCTCTACAAGCGGACTCAGGCACGGTGGGGGGCCGTCTCAAGAATTTCAGCGCGCAGTGGGCTCACTCGCAAGTGGACCCCTGGATCCTGCAGGTAGTATCACAGGGGTACAAATTGGAATTCGAGACGTCTCCCCCTCGCCGGTTCCTGAAGTCTGCTCTACCAACGTCTCCCTCCGACAGGGAGGCGGTAGTGGAAGCTATTCACAAGCTGTATTCCCAGCAGGTGATAATCAAGGTACCCCTCCTACAACAGGGAAAGGGGTATTATTCCACGCTGTTTGTGGTACCGAAGCCGGACGGCTCGGTGAGACCAATTTTAAATCTAAAATCCTTGAACACTTACATAAAAAGGTTCAAATTCAAGATGGAGTCACTCAGAGCAGTGATAGCGAACCTGGAAGAAGGGGACTATATGGTATCTCTAGACATCAAAGATGCTTATCTCCATGTCCCAATCTACCCTTCTCACCAAGGGTACCTCAGGTTTGTGGTACAAAACTGTCATTATCAGTTTCAGACGCTGCCGTTTGGATTGTCCACGGCACCACGGGTCTTTACCAAGGTAATGGCCGAAATGATGATTCTTCTTCGAAGAAAAGGCGTCTTAATTATCCCTTACTTGGACGATCTCCTGATAAGGGCAAGGTCCAGGGAACAGTTAGAGGTCGGAGTAGCACTATCTCAGGTAGTGCTACGTCAGCACGGGTGGATCCTAAATATCCCAAAATCACAGCTGATTCCAACAACACGTCTACTGTTCCTGGGGATGATTCTGGACACAGTCCAGAAAAAGGTGTTTCTCCCGGAGCAGAAGGCCAGGGAGTTATCCGAGCTAGTCAGGAACCTCCTAAAACCAGGCCAGGTGTCAGTGCATCAATGCACGAGAGTCCTGGGAAAAATGGTGGCTTCTTACGAAGCGATTCCATTCGGAAGATTCCATGCAAGAACGTTTCAGTGGGATCTGCTGGACAAATGGTCCGGATCGCATCTTCAGATGCATCAGCGGATTACCCTATCTCCAAGGACAAGGGTGTCTCTCCTGTGGTGGTTACAGAGGGCTCATCTTCTAGAGGGCCGCAGATTCGACATTCAGGATTGGATGCTGGTGACCACGGATGCCAGCCTGAGAGGCTGGGGAGCAGTCACACAGGGAAGAAATTTCCAGGGCTTGTGGTCAAGCATGGAAACGTCTCTTCACATAAATATCCTGGAACTAAGGGCCATTTACAATGCCCTAAGTCAAGCAAGGCCTCTGCTTCAGGGTCAGTCGGTATTGATCAAATCGGACAACATCACGGCAGTCGCCCACGTCAACAGACAGGGCGGCACAAGAAGCAGGAGGGCAATGGCAGAAGCTGCAAGGATTCTCCGCTGGGCGGAAAATCATGTGGTGGCACTGTCAGCAGTGTTCATTCCGGGAGTGGACAACTGGGAAGCAGACTGGTAACACCGTGGGTGTACCAGTCGGTGTATGTGTTCCCTCCTCTGCCTCTCATACCAAAGGTACTGAGAATCATAAGAAAGAGAGGAGTAAGAACTATACTCGTGGCTCCGGATTGGCCAAGAAGAACTTGGTACCCGGAACTGCAAGAGATGCTCACGGAGGATCCGTGGCCTCTACCTCTAAGAAAGGACCTGCTCCAGCAGGGACCTTGTCTGTTCCAAGACTTACCGCGGCTGCGTTTGACGGCATGGCGGTTGAACGCCGGATCCTGATGGAAAAAGGCATTCCAGATGAAGTCATCCCTACCCTGATCAAAGCCAGGAAGGATGTAACCGCGAAACATTATCACCGCATTTGGCGAAAATATGTTGCGTGGTGTGAGGCCAAGAAGGCCCCCACAGAGGAATTTCAACTGGGTCGTTTCTTACATTTCCTGCAAGCAGGACTGTCTATGGGACTAAAATTAGGATCCATTAAGGTTCAAATTTCGGCCCTGTCGATCTTCTTCCAGAAAGAACTGGCTTCAGTGCCTGAAGTTCAGACGTTTGTCAAGGGGGTACTGCATATACAGCCTCCTTTTGTGCCACCAGTGGCACCTTGGGATCTCAATGTAGTTTTAGGGTTCCTAAAATCACATTGGTTTGAACCACTCACCACTGTGGACTTGAAATATCTCACATGGAAAGTGGTAATGCTGTTAGCCCTGGCTTCAGCCAGGCGTGTCTCAGAATTGGCGGCTTTATCATATAAAAGCCCTTACCTAATTTTTCATTCAGACAGGGCAGAATTGAGGACTCGTCCTCAATTTCTCCCTAAGGTGGTTTCAGCGTTTCACATGAACCAACCTATTGTGGTACCTGCGGCTACTAGGGACTTGGAGGACTCCAAGTTACTGGACGTAGTCAGGGCCCTGAAAATATATGTTTCCAGGACGGCTGGAGTCAGAAAATCTGACTCGCTGTTTATCCTGTATGCACCCAACAAGCTGGGTGCTCCTGCTTCTAAGCAGACGATTGCTCGTTGGATTTGTAGTACAATTCAGCTTGCACATTCTGTGGCAGGACTGCCACAGCCAAAATCTGTTAAAGCCCATTCCACGGGGGGCGTGGCCACGGCAGCACAGGAGTAGGAAGCAGATCCCGGGAGCTCCCTGGATTAAACATCCTCCTGTAATATCCTGGCCCCTTTGGTGTGCCTGAATACCCTGCTTTTCTTCCCTACGCTGCAGGGCACCGGCAGGCGATTTCCCCGCTCTCCCCGGGGTCTGTACGGCCGAGGAGACATACTTCCGGATTTGCGGCCTATGCCTCCTCCGGATCCCCGGCCTCAATTTTGGAGATTCCCGGCCCCACTGCTCTGGACTGCTGCTTCCAGTCATAGAGGGAACACTCACTTAAAGGCTGACTGATATGTAACTGGTGAGTGACTTCTACCTCCTGGGATCAAATTACACTTTGACTTCAGTTGCTGTCTTATTTTACATACTAAATAACTGCATCGCTCCTGCTCTCACCTATATTCTGGGACACTGCCAGTACTTTCTTTTACATTTGCCTACTACTTTGGAGACCAGCTGCGGATGTGTTTCTGCTTATTACAACCCTAAAATTCACTCATTGCTGAAGTCTCCTTCTACGCTTTTGACCTGAGATTATACCGGAGTGTCTGTTACTACCTATTGTCCGTCATGGTTCGGGACGGCCAGCGCACGGCTGCGGCGAAGCTGGAGAAATTTGCCAGACAACCTAACCCACTAAACCAACGGGCCTCGCAGGCCGCTTCGCAGGGGGCCTCTCCGTCCCACTCCTACTCCCCATCTGCAACAGCTGCTGAATCCCCTAACACACCCGCAGCTCCATCTCTTCAACAAGTGCTGGAGGCAATAGCTGGATCGGAACAGCGTCTTTCAGATAAGATGGAGAAAGTGCAGTGTGATCTCTCACTGCTTCGGCAGGACGTCCAGCGCATACGAGAGAGAGTGGGAGAGGCATAAACCCGTGTCTCGAATCTGGAGGATATGTGCGGTCCTATGAAACAATCTATTTCCACGGTAACCCAGCAAGTAACATCCCTTCAATTCAAATTACTAGACATGGAGGGTCGGCTGCGTAGAAATAATGTGCGATTTGTGGGCCTGCCGGAGAAGGAGGAGGGCTCCCAGCCTGAGGTCTTCCTGGAGTCATGGCTTAAGGAACTGTACGGCGCTGAATCCTTCACGGCACAGTTTACGGTGGAGCGTGCACACCGGATACCATCTCGTCCTCTACCTCCTGGCGCCCCTCCGCGCACCTTCATCGCCAAATTTCTGCATTATAAGGACCGTGACTCGGTCCTCCGGTTGGGACGCACAAAAGGCCCCCTTACCAGAAACGGGGTTACCGTGTCTGCTTTTCCTGATTTTGCCGCGGAAGTCCAGAAGGATCGAGCCCAGTTTATGCCTATCAAGAGGCGCCTCAGAGACCTGAACGTCTCCTACTCTATGCTATTCCCCTCCCGACTCCGGGTGGTAGCGGACGGGGAAACCAAATTCTTCAATTCCCCTAGAGAGGCGGCCCAATGGCTGGACAGATATGCTCCGGGAGCGCGCCAGATGGCCCCGGATTGAGGCCCTGCACTGTCTAATGATCGGTTGGGACCACCAGAGGCATCTACCCATTGTCCAGGGAGCCCCCCCTTGGCGTTGGTGGCTCAGGACTTTTCTTTTCTTTCTCTTGATCGCTTGACTTTGGTTAAGGGTTTTGTTTAGTATTTAGCCCTTGAGAGATAGAAACGATAGTTTGGGATTTAAGTATGCCGAAGTTAGGGGTGGTATACGGGGAGGGGGGGAGAGTTCAGCGAACAGCTTGTTGCTGTGCCTTACACAAGTTTTTTTCTTTCTATAGTTTGTTATTTTTCTCATGCTTAAATTTGTTTTGGAGTACATTCATTTTGATGTGGGAAGTATGTCTGATGCATTGGATACTGTCGATTAAGAATCAGGGATTGAGTAGTATAGCACTGTTATTACCCTCACTAACAATTTCCAGGAATATTCGCTGGACTGTATCTTTAGGTTACTACATAGAATATTACCAGATCTATGGCTAATTTGAAATTTCTGACATGGAATGTTCGAGGTTTAAATAATAAGATAAAGCGTTCCTTAGTATTAACTACACTTCGGAAATATGGCCCGGATGTTGCATGTCTCTGCGAGACTCACTTGGAGGGGAATAGGTTACTGTCACTTAGAAGACCCTGGGTGGGCTGGGCCTATCACGCTTCTCACTCCTCTTCCTCCAGGGGTGTGTCAATCCTGATAAAGAAATCGGTCCAATTTGAGCTGATATCGGTCAAGACTGACAAATACGGTCGATTTGTGTTCCTTGAATGTAGACTAAGTTCCCAACCCTACTACATACTGGCGGTTTATATCCCCCCCCCCCATTCTCGTACGATGTACTACAGCAAGCCGTTTCATTCATAGCCTCCTCTCCGGACACCCCGGTAATCTGCTTGGGTGACTTTAACAATGTCATGAATTTAGCTTTAGACAGATGGCGCTCTCCGCAGGCTGCTGGGGTCCGCTCTAGTCCTACTAAATTTGCTGATTTTCTGAATAATTTGCAGTGGGTGGATGTGTGGAGAGCTCGGCACCCTACGACTAGACAGTTTTCATGCTTCTCTGGCACGCATGGTTCGTTCTCCAGGATCGATCTGACCCTACTCTCCCCCGTTCTTCTCCCTAGGGTGGTTGACGTCCAATACGAGGCCCGGGGTATATCTGATCACTCCCCTATGGTGTTGACTCTCGCTATGGTGAGCCAGAGGGGTCAATCTTATTGGAAACTGCATCCTTCCTGGCTGCTGCAAATAAGTGACTGCTCTGACCAGGTGACTCAGTGGGAGGGATACTTTACTGACAATGTAGGCTCGGCCCCCGGAACAGTGGTTTGGGATTCATTTAAGGCATTCCTAAGGGGAACGTATATTAGACGTATTTCTGCCCTCAAAATGTCCTGCAGGGAGAGAGAGCGAGCCCTTGAGAGTGACGCCAGGGATTTGGAATCTAGATACTTGGTGGATGGCACCCCTGCGCTGAAGGTACACTGGCTGGCCGCCCAGTCGGCATGGGTGGCTCATCTGTCTGATAAAAACTCGCGCTCGCTTCTATTTCAGGCTACTAATATTTACATGCAGGGCGATAGGCCAGGTGGCCTGTTGGCTCGATTGGTGCACAGTGACCGCCCAGGTTCTACAATTGCTCAGATGACCGGTAGCGATGGCGCCCTTGTGAACACCACGCCGGAAATTGCGCAGCTATTCCGCTCCTACTATGCTGAGGTCTACAGTTCACAACTGGTAGACTCGACATCAGACCTCTCCGCTTATTTAAGTAATATTCCCCTACCCACACTCCCCCCGGAGGCCTCTGAGATGCTGGAGGCACCCTTAACTCTGGAAGAGGTAACGGCGGCTATTGGCTTGTCTCCCAGCGGCAAGGCACCGGGCTAGGACGGCATCCCCTCAGAGGTATACAAGACCCACATTGATTTCTTCGGTCCTAGGCTTCACGCCCTGTATTCTGATATTTTTGTTAATGATCAACTTCCCCCCTCTATGGCGGAGGCGATTATTATAGTGATCCCGAAGCCCGGAAAAGACCCTAGATCCCCAGAATTCTATAGACCGATATCATTGATTCCCACTGACGCTAAGATCCTGGCAAAGATTTTAGCAGTTCGACTCAACACCGTAATTACTTCCATTATCCACTCCGACCAGACCGGCTTTATGCCAGGGATGTCCACTTCTATTAACCTACGTAGATTATATACCATCTTACAAATCCCATATGACTTCCCCTCTGACTCGGTAGTGGTCTCACTGGATGCCGCCAAGGCATTTGACAGTATCGAGTGGTCCTATCTATGGGAGGTCATGACAGCTATGGGTTTCGGGCCTAATTTTATAAAATGGATTAAATTGCTTTATCAGCACCCGACTGCCAGGATCTCAGTGAATGGCTATATCTCTCCCTCGTTCCGCCTGTTTCGCGGGACCAGGCAGGGATGTCCTCTGTCCCCAACCTTGTTTGCCCTGGCCATCGAACCCTTGGCCTGTCTAATAAGGTCCCACCCAGGCGTGGTGGGCATTCATACCGGCCCTCGTGAGGATAGGATTGCCCTTTACGCTGACGACATGCTGTTGTTTCTGCAGGATTACACCAGGTCTATGCCTACAGTGTTGCAATTGATTGAGGAGTTCGGTGTATATTCAGGCCTTCATATTAACTGGTCTAAGTCCTCTATTATGCCTGTGATTGCCCCCCCCCCCCCTGCTGCTCCTAAAATCTCCCTACCGCTATGTTGGACGGCGAAATTGAAATATCTTGGGATTCAGGTAACCAATGACCCCTCTGACTTTACACCTTTGAACCTTGATCCGATCATGCAACAAATTACTCATAAATCCAAGACTTGGTGTAAGCTTCCATTGACTGTATCTGGCAGGGTCAGCCTCGTAAAAATGATAATACTACCTAAGATTCTATATGTGGTTCTGCAATCCCCTGTATATATTCATCCATCCTTCTTTAGAAAATTGAATAGTGTCCTGTCTTCTTTAATATGGGCTAGCAAACGTCCTAGAATACAACTGAACACTCTCACCAGGCTGCGCAGCGACGGAGGTCTGGCCTTGCCAAACTTTCAGATGTACTACTATGCCGCTCAGCTGTCTCATATTAGTGCATGGGTACAGGATACTGGCGTCACTTCTCTACACTGGGTATTTGTCCAATGCTACTTCCCCGACTTATCCCCCCTGCAGGTGTTGCTGAGTGGGAGCTTGGCCCGGTTCCTCCCTCCCTCTTATATACCAAGCCATGAAGGTGTGGCAGGCACTAAAAATTCTTTTGAAATTTGATGGATTGGACCCGGACATTCCCCTCTGGTATTCTAAATGGCTCCCTGAACTGTATGCGCTCGAGGGGAGGGAAGTTTGGGCCCCTAAATCAGTGATTTCCATAAATCACCTTTATACGGATAATACGCTCAAATCCTTCCAACAACTAAAAGATGAGTTTAATTTGCCTAACTCCTATTTTTTTAGATACCTCCAGCTCAGACATGCCTTGCAGTCCCAATTCGCCAATTCCCCCCCCTAAAATTATACCATTTCCCATTAAGACCTTTGTAAGTATGCTGGGTCGAGTTAAGATGATTTCCCATGCTTATGGTTATCTACTCGCCAAACTCCATATAGATCCTTTGACACGTCTCCGTGTCAAATGGGAGCAGGATCTGGGCCCCATAGATGAAGAGAACTGGGCCCTTGCTTTGGAAACTCCGTGCACGGTTACCAAATCCATCAGGTATCAACAGATACAATACTTCCTTTTGCATAGAATATATATGACCCCGGCCAGACTGGCCAAATTCGGGACGGGTCGTGTGGGTGACTGCCCTAAGTGTGGGATGACTGCAGGTACTTTTTGGCACCTCATTTGGGATTGTCCGGTGCTGCGGGCTTTCTGGGCGGGGGTCGGATCGATTCTGGGGAACACAGGGGTGGACGAGGCCATGCTTACTCCGCAATTTTGCATCCTGGGAATGGGTAGCTCTGACTTTGTGTCTGGTCCAGAAAGCCTATATGCTCGCAACATATGTGCAATGGCTAAGGTGAGCATTGCGAGGCTATGGATGGCCCCTAAGGGCCCTACACTCCCCGCTCTTAAGGCACTAATAAACGACACTGTTTTTAAGGAACGATACATTTATATGAAACACAATGCCTCCGCTAAATTTGAAAGAATTTGGTCTCCATGGCTGGAATCCATATACTCCGTCCCAGACCCTACAACTTAATGGTGATAGGGTTACTAACAGGTCCTGGATTTGCCAAGTTATGATCTTCTAGGGCCATAGGCTTCCCTCTCACCCAATGGGTTGTGAATGAGAGAGTGGCTATGTGCCCATCTGGACAGGGTAGGATTTAGAGTGCTAGTATCCCCCAATGCGTCCTCTTCCCCATAATGTTTTTTGTCTCTTTGTTTTTTTTAATTTTTTTATTTCTGGGGTTCTCTGTGTTTGGTTTCTGATTGTTTTCTTCTCTTTTAAAGGCTTTTACTCGGACGGATTGTCCGTAAGAGTTATATTTGAGGGGGGGGGGGGGGGGGGGAAACAAAACAAAGTATAATGTGATTTCATGAATACTAGAGTGTACGGATAATGCAAAATAATGGTATATATAACTGTACATTCCTGTGCGCCTATGAGCAAATGACATAGTTTGAAAATAAGTCGAAAGTGAATGCTGTTCCCCGATGAGGACATGTCATTACGTGTTTAATGTGTTCCTGTTATGCAATGTCTGTATGCAAACTACTCTCCTTCGAAATAAAAATACTTTATTTAAAAAAAAAAGCCCATTCCACAAGGAAAGTGGGCTCATCTTGGGCGGCTGCCCGAGGGGTCTCGGCTTTACAACTTTGCCGAGCAGCTACTTGGTCAGGGGCAAACACGTTTGCAAAATTTTACAAATTCGATACCCTGGCTGAGGAGGACCTGGAGTTCTCTCATTCGGTGCTGCAGAGTCATCCGCACTCTCCCGCCCGTTTGGGAGCTTTGGTATAATCCCCATGGTCCTTACGGAAGTCCCAGCATCCACTAGGACGTCAGAGAAAATAAGAATTTACTTACCGATAATTCTATTTCTCGTAGTCCGTAGTGGATGCTGGGCGCCCATCCCAAGTGCGGATTGTCTGCAATACTTGTATATAGTTATTGTTACAAAAAATCGGGTTGTTTATTGTTGTGAGCCATCTTTTTAGAGGCTCCTAAGTTTTATCATACTGTTAACTGGGTACAGATCACAGGTTGTACGGTGTGATTGGTGTGGCTGGTATGAGTCTTACCCGGGATTCAAAATCCTTCCTTATTGTGTACACTCGTCCGGGCACAGTATCCTAACTGAGGCTTGGAGGAGGGTCATAGGGGGAGGAGCCAGTGCACACCAGCTAGTCCTAAAGCTTTTACTTTGTGCCCAGTCTCCTGCGGAGCCGCTATTCCCCATGGTCCTTACGGAAGTCCCAGCATCCACTACGGACTACGAGAAATAGAATTATCGGTAAGTAAATTCTATTATATATATATATATATATATATATATATATATATATATATATATATATATATATATATATAGCTATACTGAGTATTACTTTGTATTGCTAGTCCAGTGCAGTCTTTATTGTGTTATATAACTTCTGCATTGTATATTGTGACTTTATGTGTGTGTGCATGTAGCTGCTGCGTGGTTGCCTTTTCGTGTATATCACTCAGCCTGCTACACCTATATTCTGTAACCTGAGGGGGCTAATTGCATCAGGTTTATTAACTAATATAGGTGTTTCACAAGATATACTTACTTGTGTATTTTTCTATGTGATTTATAGTCCACATATATCTCTTGGATTCCCGGTTTGTGCTGATACACCACACTGGGAGTTCTTGCTAGATATAGTGCTGCTAATATTGTACTGGGTTGCCTGATATTGAGCTTATCATTATGTCCGCTACAAGGGGCAACTGAACTGGGGCTGATCCCACATTGCGTGGAGTTAACGCTGCAGACACTTTTGAGGAAAACATGGCAGCAGAGAGTTCAGGTTCAGGGGGTTCCCTACCCCCCCAGTGGAGTTGTGGCTGCGGGGGTCCACAATGACCCACCATTGGCTACCTTCTCCACATTATTTAATACGCTGGTAACTAAGCTTACTCCCCCTATGGGACCTCCTATGCCAGTGCAGCAATTTATGGTTCCTACAGTTAATCTGCCATGGGTGGATCCGATATCATCTCGGTTACAGCACTTGAACCAATCACTGTCTAAAAAGAAGTCTCACTCTTTGCCCTCCTAAGACTAAGACGTCTTCCAAACAGGCCGCTAGTTCCTCACAATCCACCACTGTTCCTGACACCTCCTCTGATGAGTATGGCGCATATACTGACACCACGGACACTGACTCAGATGTTTCAGATGGGGAAGGATGGTCACAGGTGGATGTCCCTGATTTAATTGAGGCTATCAGGCTGATTATTCAAGTTTCTGATGAACCCGAGCCTGAGCTTGTTTCAAAAAATCCGGACAGATTTAAGCGTAAGAAAGTGGTTAAACAAGTTTTACCTCATTCTCAACACCTGGCTGACATACGTCCGGAATCCTGGGAAAATCCAGGAACAATGTTCACACCACATAAGAGACTGTTGGCTCGCTATCCTCTCTCTGCGGAGCTATGTAAAAATTGGGAAACTCCTCCACCTGTGGATTCTCAGGTGGCGAGGCTAGTGGTTTCCTCAGCTCTGCCAGTGACTACCGTCACCTCTCTGAAGGAACCGACGGATAGACGTTTGGAGGGTTTAAAGGCGATTTACACCCTAACATGGGCAGTGCATAGGCCAACCATTGCATCAACATGGGCTGTTGAAGCATGGGCTCAGGATCTGGAGGCGGAGCTACCTTCTAATGCTTCTGATCATGCTAGACAATGTCTCTCATATATCGCCACGGCTTCTCATTACCTTAAGGAGGCGGCATCTGATGCCGAGGTGCTGGCGACCAAGGCTGCTGCTACGTCCATCTTGGCTCGGCGTATCCTTTGGTTGAGATCCTGGTCTGTGGACATGAATTCTAAGAAAACCCTGAAGGTGCTCCCTTTTAAGGGAGACATTCTTTTCGGAGAAGACCTCCATAAGATTGTGGCTGACTTGGCATCTGCTAAAACAGCTTGCCTACCAAGTACGGCACCTTCTGCGCCGAAGATTAAAAGTACTTTCCCTCTGCCCTTTCAACCTCCAGGAAAAGCAAAAGGTCAGGCGTATCTGAAACAAGCTCGTGCTTCCAAACCTGCCAAGCCCAGACCTAAGAGGGCCTGGGCTGCTGTCAACCTGCTTCCAAAACAGACAAGCATGACGGGGCGGGCCTCCCTCTGGGGAATCCCAAGGTGGGGGGGTCGACTTCTAGGGTTTGCCCAGGAATGGTTGAAGACCACTTCAGATGCCTGGGTGCGGGAAGTCGTCACTCGAGGTTACGCCGTGTCCTTCAAGAATCGTCCCCCTCATCGATTTTTGCCTGACAGACGTCCCTTAGGATCTGGTGAAGGCAACAACGCTTAATTCGGTGGTACAGTCCCTCCTGGACACAGGAGTGGTAGTACAGGTGCCTCTAGCTCAGAGAGGCAAGGGGTATTATTCACCGCTGTTTCTAGTCTCGAAACCGAACGGGTTCTCGTGGCCTATTCTCAATCTCAAGTCCAACAAGTATGTGTGGGTCTCCAAGTTTTGTATTGAAACTCTATGCTCTATTGTTCTGGCCTTGGAGCCTGGGGACTTTATGGTCTCTCTGGACATACAGGATGCCTACCTGCATATTCCTATTGCAACGTCACATCAGCAGTATCTGAGGTTTGCAATAGGCAACCTTCATTACCAATTTCAGGTATTACCTTTTGGTTTGACAAGGGCTCTGCGAGTTTTCACCAAGGTTATAGCGGTAATGACGGCTGTACTCCGCCGTCAAGGGGTCAGGATCCTACCATACCTGGACAATTTACTGATACTGGCGAATTCCCCAGAAATTCTCCCGCTACATCTGGATCTAACTATCCAGTTTCTGCAAGCCCACGGGTGGCTAGTCAACTGGAAGAAATCTTCTCTGGTCCCTGCTTGGAGCATGCTGCACCTGGGAGCGTTGTTGGACACTCACACCCAGAGGTTGTTCTTGTCTCAGGAAAAATTCCTGAAACTTCAGGACAGGATTCGATGCTTTCTATCTCGTCCTAGTGTGTCGATTTAATTCGGCGATGCAAGTGCTAGGTCTCATGGTGTCGGTGTTCGGCATGGTGGAGTACGCTCAAATCCATTCTCGCCCTCTACAGAAGCTAATTCTGGCCAAATGGGACGGCCTGACCCACCGGATCAGATCTCAATTGTTTTCCTTGTCTCCAGAGGTCTGACTGTCACTGAGCCGGTGGCTTCAGGACCAACGTTTGAGCAGGGGTCGTCCTTTCTGGATCTCCAACTGGGTCCTTCTGATGATGGATGCCAGTCTGAGAGGTTGGGGCACGGTGTTGGAGCAACACTCCCTTCAGAGTCGGTGGACCAAGGAGGAGTCTCTCCTCCCGATTAAACATTCTCATTCTGGAATTGCGGGCGGTGTTCAATGCACTGAACTAGGCCCAGCATTTGATACAGAACAGACCTGTTCAAGGACAATCGGACAACGCCACCATGGTGGCTTACATAAATCATCAAGGCGGCACTCGAAGCCGCATGGCAATGAGGGAAGTATCATGAATTCTTCAATCGGCAGAACGCCATCTGCCAGTGATATCTGCAGTAGTCATTCCGGGGGTCCTAAACTGGGAAGCGGACTTTCTCAGTCTTCAGGATGTAC
Source organism: Pseudophryne corroboree (assembly GCF_028390025.1). Taxonomy (NCBI): domain Eukaryota; kingdom Metazoa; phylum Chordata; class Amphibia; order Anura; family Myobatrachidae; genus Pseudophryne; species Pseudophryne corroboree. The sequence goes on along the minus strand of NC_086444.1, from coordinate 125,934,859 downwards.
ACGCCGGAGAATGGAGCCTCCATCCAGAGGTGTTTCAACTTCTCGTGGACAAGTGGGGACTTCCAGGTGTGGACCTGATGGTGTCTCGACACAATCACAAGGTTCCGGTCTTCGGAGCAAGGACAAGGGATTCTCAAGCAGCGTTCGTGGACGCACTGGCAATTCCATGAGACTTTCGGCTGCCGTACGTGTTCCCTCCGGTGTCACTCCTGCCCAGGGTAATATGGAAGTTCAAGCGGGAAGGAGGAATCCTACTTCTGATCACTCCGGCGTGGCCCAGATGGCACTGGTTCTCCGATCTACAGGGCCTCTCGCTGGTTCGTCCCCTTCTACTTCCACAACGACCAGACCTCCTCGTTCAGGGTCCTTGTGTTTACCAGCACTTGGCCCATCTGGCTTTGATGGCGTGGCTCTTGAAGCTTCCATCATGAGGGCCAAGGGTTTTTCTGAGGCGGTCATTCAAACTATGTTGAAGGCCTGTAAGCCGGCTTCTGCTCGGATTTACTATAGGGTCTGGAATTCTTACTTTACTTGGTGTGCGTCTCATAATCATGATGTTTTCAAGTTTAGTACGGCTAAAGTTTTGGCCTTCCTACAGCAGGGCCTGGACTCCCTCAAGGTTCACATTTCTGCCTTGTCTGTTTGGTTTCAGAGAAAGATTGCTACCCTACCTGATGTTCATACTTCCACTCAGGGTGTGTTGCAGATTCAGCCTCCTTATGTACCGCCTGTGGCCGCTTGGGATTTGTCGGTAGTTTTGGAGGCCTTGCAAGAGTATCCGTTTGAACCTCTTGCGTCTGCAGACCTTAAGTGGCTTTCCCTTAAGGTTTTGTTTTTGCTGGCCATTGCCTCGGCTAGAAGGGTCTCCGACTTGGGTCTCTTATCCTGTAAGTCCCCCTACCTGATTTTTCACCGTGACCGGGCGGTTCTTAGAACGCGCCTGGGTTATTTACCCAAGGTGGTGTCTTCCTTCCACCTTAACCAGGAGATTGTGGTTCTGGCCTTTAATTCTCCTGAGTGGTCCTCCAAAGAGCGTTCTTTGGATGTGGTACGGGCTCTCCGTATCTCTGTGAAGAGAACTGCCTCCGTTAGAAAGTCTGATTCTCTCTTTGTACTGTTTGGATTTCACAAACGTGGCTGGCCTGCTAACAAGCAGACCGTGGCCAGATGGATTAGAATGGTGATTGCACATGCTTATGTACAGACTGACCTTCCAGCTCCTGCCACCATCAAAGCCCATTCTACTCCGTTGGACCTTTGGCCCGCCGTGGTGCGACCCTTGAACAATTGTGCAAGGCGGCTACGTGGTCCTCAGGGAATATGTTCATAAGGTTCTATGCCTTCGATACTTCTGCCTCCCAGGATGCTTCCTTTGGACGCCGGGTTCTTGTGCCCGCTACAGTGCATCCCCTCCCAAAAGGAACTGCTTTAGGACATCCCCGATGTTATTCCTTGTGGAGCCCAGTGTACCCTCAGCAGAAAAGTAGATTTATGGTAAGAACTTACCGTTGTTAAATCTCTTTCTGCAAGGCGCCCACCCTGACATTTAGCTTCTTTGGGTTGGTATGGTATTAGCCGCTGACACCCTCTCCTGTGGTGTGTGTGTGTGTGTGTGTGTGTGTGTGTGTGTGTGTGTGTGTGTGTGTGTGTGTGTATATATCCGGACTCCGGGTCGACAACAAAAAGGTCGACACACCTTAGGTCGACGCCAATTGGTCGACACACCTTAGGTCAACATGGACAAAAGGCTGACATGGACAAAAGGTCGACAGGAAGGTCGACATGGAAAAAGGTCGACGTGAGTTTTTCACACTTTTTTTTCTGTTTTGGAACCTTTTCATACTTAACGATTGTTAAGTACGATTGGAACTGTAATCTGTGCCGAGCGAAGCGGAGCGAAGGCACCATGCCCGAAGCATGGCGAGTAAACGCGGTGCACTAATTGGGGTTCCCGGTCACTCTACGAAGAAAACGACACCAAAAATATATAAAAAAAACCTCATGTCGACCTTTTTCCATGTCAACCTTGTTCCTGTCGACCTTTTGTCCATGTCGACCAATTGGCGGCGACCTAAGGTGTGTCGACCTTTTTGTTGTCGACCTGGAGTCCCAGACCCGTGTGTGTGTGTGGCTACTAACGATTGTCGTCTCTGTTACCTGCTACTGCATTGGACTGGTTAACTAAACTGAGCGCCTGTGCACGGAGGCGGGGTTATTGAGGAGGCGGCGCTGTGCATCTTGGGAACAGTCAAAGCTTTGAGTCTGTTGGTGCCTCGGATCAAGATCCTACTCTACACCTCGATGTTATACCTTGTGGAGCCCAGCGCACCTCGCAGAAAGAGATTTAACAACGGTTCTTACCATAAATCTCGTGTTTTTTCCCCCCACATTACGCCAGGTAGAGCTCTCTTTTACACAGTACGGCAGGTAGATCCCCCATTTACCAAGTACGGTAGGCATTGTCCCTCTTTTTACACATTACAGCGGGCTATCACTGGGGAGGGAGGCAGACTGTCAGCTCTGCACAACGGGTGGAGGAGCGGGAGGGAGAGTGCTGCTGTCACAAAGGACACTGCCAGGAGAAATAGATTACCCTGATGCTGCTGCTGCTCCCGTTCCCCCGCCGTCCTCACACAGCAGCAGACAGCGGCCATCCCCCGCCGTCCTCATGCAGCAGCAGTACGCGGCCACCGCCGCTTTCATACCCTGCACTGCATGGGACACGTGACTGTGAGCATCTTGAAGCCAGCGCTGCCACTGCCTGCTGTCATCTCAAGGGCGGCCAATCAGGGACAAGGCGATAGTGTGCTCCAAGTCAAGTGCGCTGTGTGCAATGTACACTTTGCACACAAGTAGTTACGGCTCTGGCATACATTCATACGTACTGAATGCTTACTGTAGCAATAAAAAATTTTTTATTACTGTTTAACATGGTGATAAAAATATTGTACACGCCAATGCGATTTGAAACTATTTTAATGCCAGGGCAGCTGAGCATTAATAAACACATAATGGAGTGGATTCATAGGCGACCGCATTGCATTCATGGAAATACCTTCATCCATAATCTCACCTCTGCGACTACACTGCCCCACCTATCCACATTTGAAAGTAGCCGGAACCTGCACCAGCCTTAGCTTTGGTGCAGGACATACGTCTGAAATCAGATACATCTGTGTCTGTGCACAACACTAAATTGCAATTACGACTCGTCAATTGCAATTTAACCTAGGATAGAATGCCCATTTACGTCTATCTGGACCAATTCAGTCACAAGTGCAGTTGCGTATTACTATAAACCGTTCATAGATCCTTAAAGTTGCATATAGTCGTCTCAGATATATGCACTGTACTAAGGCATGGCAAGATACTCAAGTTCAAGTAGCATTACACTAGTTATTGTCTTCAGTCTACTATAGTGATGACTTCTACTATTTTAATCACTTTTGTTAATGCTTTTGCACAGCAGAGAGAAGTACTTTATGGGATATATATATATATATATATATATATATATATATATATATATATATATCACAATCTGCATTTTTAATACAGATGTTTTTTTGCATAAATTCACAACGTAAAAATTAATATTTTCATGCAGATTTACTATTCTGCTCTTGCCAGGAGACAGGCTCCGATAAGAGCCCTTCCAGGCGGAGAGCTGGAAGTAGTGTGATAGCTTTGGGCTATCTCACTACTACCCGGTTCAGATCCTCAGCACACACTGCGCATGAGGCCATTGGCTGGCACGTACTTCATTAGGGGCCGTCAGAGAGGGATCTGCAGGAACCCTCTCTAAAAATGATAGTTATCCTTGGGCTACCATATGATAACGCCGTCTGGAGATGTCGTTCTCCTATAGGGGCCAAGCTCCGGATTGCTTTGCATTCTGGAGCTTGGTAAATATGGCAGCATGTCTGCTGACATGGAAACCGACTGCTGACATGGGGCTGCGGATGTGGATTAAAATGGAGGATCTGCAGCCAATATAAAAAAAATCCCTCCATAGCACATCTGCGGGATCCTTAATATTTGCTGTTACCCAAAAAACAGGTATTCTTGGAGAATGTGCCAGAAATATTTAATCATAAATAGGCCCTTGGACTGTATATCATTCTGGATCTTTCATTTCCCCTTTTATGGTGAACTATTTTGTTACTCTTATGTTGTGCGCCTTCAGTATATTCCAGGGTTATGTTGTTTTTTTTCCTGATCATAATTTGTTTGGATCGGTCTTGACTCTTGTGCAGAGGAGATTGCTGGAGTCGTACATACTGCTTCCTTTGATAGAAGAATTCAGATTTCTATAAAACAAAGAGTTAACCTTTTATGTAGCATGCGGACCCATGTCATCTAATCGTATGCTGGTTTTACCCTGGAGCTGAGAGTTAGATGGATCCAGCTCATTAGTTAAATTGCTTTGAAATTACTTTAAAAGCCAGTTTTTAGTAGCCTCTGAAGGTCACAGAGAGACTTCTTGTATCATTATAAAAAAAAAAAAAAAAAAAAAAGATTGTTGTAGAGAGGAAGGACTGCGCTCTACGCATTTCACTCTTCCCTTCACCCTTCCCTTCTGTGCTTTTCTACATAGACTATTTCTGTGTCTCTCACTGGTAAGGGGTTTTAGTGTTACTGCTGATTTATACACAGTGGAGGGGCTGAAATACTGTACATCAGTAATTTCCCATGGTCCTAGGGAATTAATATGCTGAATATTGCTTCTGGCCATAATATGTCTTCCTCTACTTTGTAGGCAACAGGTACACTTTAATTGCATGTGGTATGGCTGACCGGCGGTCAGCATACCTACGCCGGGATCCCGGCGGGGAGGGGCGAGTGCAGCAAGCCCCTTGCGGGCTCGTGGTGAATACCACCTCTTTAATTGTAGCAATCGGATGACAGGGTTCTGTATGGATATAATACAAAGTCTAAGGGGTAAATTTACTAAAGATCGTTTTTTACGTCTATTTGAAAGCTGACCCTCTGACCAGATACCATACCTCAACCCCCCTCCCCCTCCTCAGCACCTTTGGTGAGGAACACTGTGGCGCCCTACAGATCAATAATAACAATACAATATAGTTCCTGCAGCAGGTTACATTGGTTTCCACAGCGAAATATTGAGGTGCAGAGTGGATCTTGATCCAGAGGCACCAACAGGCGTTAGCTGTCCCAGGATGCATAGGGGCCTCCTCTATAACCCCGCCTCCAGGCACTGAGAGCTCAGTTTCGAGTTGGTGCCTGCAGCAGCAGGTCACTTAACAGGAGGGCTGCACTGAGCAGCCCTGAAAAGCTTTTCTTAAGAAGATTTCTATTTCTGTGGGCTGTTAGAGCTGTATGTCAGTGTGACATTTAGCGTTGCGGCTCCATCACCTCCCAAGCGGCAGCGCATACTCCCGCTGTTTAGTTCCCGGGTATTTGCGACGGAGATGTCACGGCTTAGGTACAGAGTCACAGACTGCACTCCTGGTTCGCGTAGCTGCTATGGGGAGGTGGTAAGAGGGTCCCCCAGACGGGAACCGCTATTAAATCACGTTCCGTACGCGACCTAGGGAGGCAGGCGCGGTGCTGGCGTGGACACTGTCACTGGGCAGGGACCACACTAGACCACCAGGGCAATGGAGCACAGGTCGGGTGTATTAATTACCCATTTAATAAGGCTCACTAGTACTTGGGGTGGAAGTCCAGCATAGGGGAGACTGTGCTTGACCTGTTGCCTCTTCCCCGGCCCAGGGCGTCATCTCCTCGCAGATTTCCCACCCTGGAGCTGCCTCACACCCTCCCTCACTCAATGATAGACGCTGGGCGCAATCTTCACAGCATAGCTGCAGCAGGTCTCCGGGATTGCAGGGTAAGGTCTCCCATGTAAAGCCTCCTGTACACAGCGCTGAGACTTTCCAAACACTTAAGTATCCTACATGTCTTGATACAGACAGCGTTAGTTGAGAAAGAGTGTACCTTTTACAGAATGTATTGTACGAGTATTCGGATATATCCTCCGGTCACTGACCGCGCTGTATATATATACTAGTCCAATGCAGCTTTATTGTGATAATAATTTCTGCATTGCCTGTGACTGTGTGCCTGTATCTGCTTAGTGTTCACTCCAGCGGACGGGCAGGGCGCGCGTCCGTTAGGGGCACAAGCGCAAGGGGGCGTGACTATGGAAATAGGGGGCGTGCCCACTTGCACGTAATGCAAGTGGGCGGGTCAGTACACAGACGGGGGCGTGGGCGGACGGCACCGTCACTGTTGGGGGCGTGCCCAGCACCTACGGAGGTGCTGGGCTTCCCCCAAGCTCTCTGACAGGCGCGGCATCTTTACACGCTGAGAGGGGCAGAAAGCGGGCGGCTGTTTTAGCAGGGCGCCGCAGAAAGGGCAGGGCGGGTTTTGCCCTTAAAAAATCGGGCAGGGCTCGGCGCCCTGCTAAAACAGCCTAGAGTGAACACTATCTGCTGTGTGGTTTCACTCAGTGTTTCCCAGATATAAGTGTTACTATATTCTGTACCCTGGGCTAGGTGCATCTGGGTCTTGTAATATAGTATTGCACAGTATTTATCTACTAAGTATATTCTACTGTTAGTCACGTAATACCAGGTTTTATCCGTAGGTATTGTTTTGTCTTGCTCAATCGTACTATAATAACCCTGTTGTTGCATATATATCATAATGTCTAACAGAAAGGGCAGTAAATCTGTGGAAGCGCCTGCATCATTCAGAGCATGCTCCAAGGATTTACCAGAGGGGGAAGTGTTCTATGATAGTCTGTGTATTACTTGTCATGCACCTCCCAGTCAGTCCACAGCTCCTACACAGGAGCCACCCTGGGCTGCCTTCACACCACCCTGCTGGGTACTCTGATGGAATGCCTAGTGCCCCCTATAGGACCACCGGTTTCCACTACCACCACAAATTGTCCCTATGGTTAATCCGCCTTGGGCGGAAACCTTGTATAACCAACTGTAGCAACTAAATCTGTCTCTGGTTAGAGTGAAATCTACCCCAGGTCACACCCGTGCCACTGGGCCCTCTAAGCAGACTCTTCCTCGTCACAATCTGCAAACCTCTCTGATGTTTCGTCTGAAGAGGAGGGGGAGCATACGGTCCTGTCAGACACTGAATCCTGTGTTACTGATGAGGATTCTCCCTTGAAAATTGATGTCCCTTACTTGGTGGTTGCTCTTAAGCATATCTTGCAAATCACTGATCACAATTGTTCAAGGCGGCTACGTGGTCCTCAGTGAACATGTTACTTAGGTTCTATGCCTTTGATACCTTCGCCTCCCAGGATGCTTCCTTTTGGGCGACGGATTATCTTATCCGCTAAGGCGCGTCCCCTCCCTTGAGGAACTGCTTTAGGACCTTGTGGAAACCAATGTAGCCTGCGGCAGAAAGTAAGAGTTATGGTAGACTTACTATTGTTAACTCTTTCTGCGAAGTACATTGGGTTCCACAGGGAAACATCGGGGTGTAGAGTGGATCTTGACCCAGAGGCACCAACAGGATAAAACTTTAGCTGTCCTAGGATGCATAGGGGCCTCCTCTATAACCTCCAGGCACTGAGAGCTCAGTTTTGTTACCCAGTCCAATGCAGGAGCAGACGAGAGAGAAGGCAGATGTTAGTCACATAGAACCACAGTCTCATGACAGGAGAAGGTACCAGCAGCTAATGCCTTTCAACCCAATGAAGCTCGGTGCGTCAGGGTGGCCGCCCTGTGTAACCTACTGTACTTCGCAGAAAGTGAGTTAACAATGGTAAGTCTACCATAACTGATAATCCTATGTGAACAAACATTTTACTCATGTGGACAACAATATGAAAAGAAAGTGTAAATATACCTAACGTACACATCAGATACAATCACCTCAGTGAATGAAATAAAATAATGAGTCCTGGAGGTTATTCATAATAAATGATCAGTAAGCTGAAAGTACAGTATTACACATGTGCCTCGATGTACAGCTTCAGAAACGGACATAAAATTAAATATAAAGAACAAGATCTTTTCGCAGGAGAAGCTTTGACGTAAGTCCATTGTAAGAACCAGTTCCAGTATAACAATAGGGACATATGGAAACACCAGTCACATCTGCCTGGATGACTAATGCATGAATCTAAATGCAAGAGAAGAACCTTGTAATGTTGACCCTGCCACGATGCACATCCTGTACAGTTAGTTCTTTTGTGCAGTGCTCTTTTTATTATACAGTATAAATGGCTGAACTGTATATTGTAAACATAGCTGATGCGCTGTTAACTGTTCTGCCAGCTCTTTTGGAAAGGACCATTAGACCTCAGATGCGTGATGCATATACCTGCCATTGTAAAAGATGTGAGTGTCACTAAATTTGTATTGAAAAAGAAAAAGAAAAGAAAATATATTAGGGCACAGAGGGACACATCAGGCTTCTTCTCTATTAGCTTAATGTAGGACTATGCCACTAGCTTCCCTGTCTCTGAGTCAGCTGAAAACAGAAAACAATGACAGTGGAAAAAAAGGACTTTTTTCTTTAATCATAGTTTTTATTGATAAATTCACAAGTAAAATCACACATGGTTACACAAAAATAAACCTAATGGATACATAGTGACTAAAAATGTGCAAAGGGGAATGGGGCAGTGTAAATCTATCAAAATAGAGTATAAAGAGCACTGAAAATAAAGTGCATGTGTTAATACTGCTAGTAATGAAGAATCATTGGAGGGGGGAAGCGGGTAGAGAGAGGGATAAAAACAAGAGTAAAAGAGGGAAAAGAACATGAGGGGTGCCAGGGGGCTGGGCCCAACACCCATTCTTAAAGGAATGACCCACATGAGGGGGAAGGAAGAGAAACGAGGATAAAAGAGGGGATGTCAGTCTGATAAGGAAGGAAGGGGAAGGGGAGGAAATGTGAGCCGTAGCGGAAAAGGGGAAAAGAGTAAACTAAAATAAAAGAAAGTGTGGAGGGGGGTTGGGAGGGAGACAAAAGGGTAAGCAAAGATATACGAATAGGAAGAAAATACCGGTTTGAGAGGGCAAGCTGCCATGCTATGGCAGGAATAGACACATTTTGAAGGTCATACCAAGGTTTCCAGAGTGCATGAAACTTGGCCACCGTGTTGTTTTGGAGACTGGTTATATATTCCATCTTAGACATGTGCCATATCCTACCTATCGGTTCCTGACGAGAAGGTGGAGAGGACTGTTTTCAGGCCATAGTGATCTGGTATTTGGCCACACAGGAGATATGCAGGATCAGTTTATTGGCCTGTTTAAGCAGCTGGCATGCCGGAGCACACAATAATAGAGAGGCTAGGGGGAAGGGGGCGTGGAGGCGCAATTGAAGTTATGAGTGATCTGGCCATTGCTCAGAGGATCGGTATCCATGGGCAGGCTCGCCAGATATAGAAGAAGGTGCATACCCGGCCACATTGGCGCCAGCACAAACTGGTGACGTTGTGGATGTTTTGATGCAAACTTATATTTTTCCTTAATGAAAACATTGATGGAGCATTTTGATATGTTTGACTGAACAGCTTCCCAAGTGTCCTCACCCAAGTGAGATCCAAGGTCCAACTCCCAAGTCTGTGGGTGGCCAGAGGTGGGTGATCTGGGTTTAAAATGGAATTGTACAGTTTTGAAATAGGGCCTCTATCCAAGAGAAAATGGATGCATAGACGTTCCATTGGAGTGAGGACGCTGAGAGAAGCAGGTGAGGGGAGAGAACAGTTGAGAGAGCTCCACATTAGAAGGTATTGAAAAAGCAAGAAACGGGGTAAGGTTTGAGGAGCAAATCTGCCTGAGATATGCCAGAAGTGGGTGATGCCAACCGCATTACAGATGGAGGCCATATGTGGGGATTGGCCTGAAGGAAATAGGGGGTGGTGCCATAAGGGTGTTTGGAAGGAGGGTTAAGAACAGAGGTTGAACTTTGTGGCAAGGGAATTTCAGCCAACCAGAGTGAGGGCAACCAATAGGGCAGAAGAGGATCTAAGGTTATGAAAGAGACAGGGTTGGTAGGAAAGTGCCAAGCTACCAGCTAAGATGATCAGCCTGGCCGTATTTGGAGATAGACAGCAGGCCCAGGACCCCATCAAAAGATGTCTTGAGGAGGACATCACTACGTAAGCGCGGTTTCCGCGAGTTCCAGATGAATTAAGGGCCCTACATACTGGGTGATAACAGTGATTGATATGAACGTTCTCGTTCATATCGGTCAGTGTGTAGGCACCAATGATGAACGATGCGCGGCCTGCGCTCGTTCATCGTTGGTTACGGGTCGCTTATGCATGCAGGCTAATATGAGCAATCTCGTCCATATTAGCATGCACGCATATGGAGCCGGGTGATGGGGGAGTGAAGAAACTTCACTTCCCCCATCACCCCCCCCCCCCCCTTTCCCCCGCTGCTGGGTCGCCCGTCTGCCATATCGGCCGTTGGGCAGCTTGGCGGCGGGTTGCTAGGTGTGTAGGGCCCATTAGTCAAAAGGATGTTTGTAGGGAAGCACGGCCGGAAGGGTTTGGAAAAGGTCCAACAATTTAGGAAGGACATTTATCTTGAAGGGACAACATTTTTAATTCCCCAGATCCGCTAAGGCCACGTCCATACAGAAACGTAATCTTGCAGAAGCCATTTCACTTAAATCAACAGGCCATAACATTAATGCCCTCTGTAAGCTGGAAATGCCACCCAAAAATTAGGGCTGTTGGAGCTGTGCCGTTTGGCTCCCCAGTTTATAATTGTAGCCACCTACTCCGTTTCACATCATTAGTGTTTTCAGTGTTTTTGCTATATTTGCATATAACCCTGTTTATTATGATAATTTGTAATTGCACATGAGCCAAGGTTCTGTTACCAAATGTAAAGGTTTTCATTTCTTATTGTTATTTCCTTTTTCTTTATCTTGTATTTTAGGTGTATTTGCCCTTTTTATGACCTTTCATGTTCTGAAGTTTGGCAAGACGGTTGTGTGTTAATGGCTATCGTTGGGTAATAAATAAACTGCCTCTCTGCAATACTGGTCATGTTTCCATTAGCATCCTCATTAGAAACATTGGAAACTAGTTATTCTTTTTTGCTAGACCGCTTTTACAGTCAGCACGGTAAATGTAATACTGCAAGGCCTTTTTTTTTTGTGTGTGTGTATTCCATATGTTAAGTTAAAGGGCCCATGTGGCCGGATCCCAGTCCCGAACCAACTCCCCCCAAGCGGATGATGATGGCCACGGCACATAAGGGGTTAACCCCCGTACTGCTTTGCTTTTTGTGTGTTTTTGTTTGGTGATTTAAAATGAAATAAAATAAAAAAAGGTTAACGGATATATCCATCTGCATCACTCAAAAGAACTTAAAGTAATTTCTGTTTGTATTTTTGTTTATTTTGATTATTTTTTTCTAATACATTGGAAGTATCAATAGAATAAACATCAGAGAAACATACACAGCATGTGGCATATTGTGGGTTGTTGTCTAAAACGAAATGCAAATTGTGTAAAATAAATATAACAGGATATCCAGTATGAATTAATTCAAACAAGACTCTGTCATCAGACAATTTGTTTAGCTTTGTTTAGTAAATATTTGCTCTAGGAAAGTTTGGTATTATTTAAAGAAGAAGAATGTGGGAAGACTTTTTATGCGGCTGAAAAGCCTGAAATACAGAAGGTTGATTCCGATGAAAGATTCTTATTCACTTTAGGGAAGCATAAACTGGATTGAATTGCATTGTGTACAGCCCAGATATTCCCTGCATTACATGTCACTTTAAATGGTGCCCGTGCCACGCTCCCGTTGCCTTCTCTATTGCGCATGCCCAAATCACCGGTTAAATGGGCTCCCATGCCTCTTTCCCCGTAATTTCTGCTGCACCGACTGACACAGGATTCTGGAGTGATAAGTATAGATATTGCTGCAGGGTGTACAGTCTGGGTCACTCTGGACTCCGAGGGTACATGTTCCCTGCACCTTTTCTAGATACGCCAATGTACCTTATGCTAATGGGCGAATCCACAAAAACTTGCTGTACAGGACACACAAGTCCATATAGCAGTTTTGCATCTATACAGTACAAGGGCATATTAATAGAGGAGGGGCCTGTGTGCAGTCTCCATGTGAGCCCCTCCTCTCTAGCAGGTAACTCCGTATACTCTGGGCACTAGGAGCACAGAAGACAGAGTCTACTAGTGCATGCGTAGGTCTCCGGGAAAATGACGCAGCGCCTGTTTTCCTAACCGCAGTTCCATTTTCCGATGATTTGTGCAGCTCTGCTGCCAGCGGCATTGAACTCTGGAGAGGTAAGTATTGAAAAAATGGGTGCAGTTGTGCCTCGTGGGCCCTCTGGATCCAGGGGCCCGTGTGCACAGCACACACTACACCCATGATAGAGACGGCACTGACATACACACAGGTGTTAGTGTAGCAGTGCCGCATGTTACACCATTGTCTTGGCTGTAGTCAGAATGACTGCCCCTGAGGAGCACCTATTGCGTTCATCTTACCCAATAACTTATTGACAGGCAGTCTAAGCAGACGCCATCCATTTGATATACAAAATCAAATAGTTTAAAATGCTCCACAGTGAAATGTGGAACAGGAATACTTAGACGTATCAGGGCGATAGCCTCATTAAAACATTTTCTATGCATTAGGAAACAAACAAACAAACGCGTGAGCACTGATTATGTGCCATGTTGAGATGGTAATTGCTGATAATTGCCCATTAATTGCAGCTAAGACACATTGTGAGTGCTTTGCTTTCATTGCTGTTGGCAGCTTTCGTTCTCTTCCCGTCCTGTATTCCTTTACATACAATCAGCACATTTCTAAGCTGTCATGTGCCAGTAATGCTTTGTTCTAGGCGTACAGCATGTGTGCGCTGCCTGTTCATGGTTTGGTGCTGCCTGAAAATAGGATCTATACAAAAGGAGACATCGATACGAACATTGCCGATGTTCACAATGTAGACAGTTATGTCAGCATTGTATTGGACAACTTTTTGTCTACACCCTCTTTTGGGTTGGGTACGATATGTTGACAGTCCTAATATTTTTGAAGCAGAATGAGAAATGTCTGGATGAGTAATAAGCATAAATTATTTTATAATGCACATTGCTCAGCTATGAAATCAGAATCATAATAGACTGAGCCATTTATTAATTATATATATATATATATATATATATATATACATATATATAAAATTTTATTTCTAAGGTGCCGCAAAGTGTCCACAGTGTCATACATACACATTTACAAGATGTAATAATAAGTCCACAATACAAAGTTATTATACTACTAACCCCCGCTATGAGGGTGTGAGGTACAGGGAGCGATGTTGTGCCTGCGATGTGCGCTGTTACCAGCGTTTCCACGCAGTTATGACTGCACGTTGCGGTCTCCACCGTTAATTAGCCCCTACATGTAAGGATGTCTATATGTTGCTATGAGGCTTGTCCTCACCCCTCTGTAGGGCACGACGGAGTCCTCGTGGCACTATATAAATAATAGATGCCTGTCTGCTATTTCATCTTGGATGTCATCTCGCCACCTCAAACTCAACATTTCCAAAACAGAATTAATTATTTTCCCACCAGCCAAGAGTACTTACCAACCTGATATCTCCATAACTGTTGACAATGCGACTATCCACCCTACCCCACAAGCTCGCTGCCTAGGTGTCATCCTGGACTCTGAACTTTCCTTTATTCCACACATTCAATCTGACTCCAAATCATATTTCATGCATCTAAAAAAACATATCCAAAATACGTCCTTATCTTACACAAGACACTGCAAAAACTCTAATCCATGCATTCATCATCTCCCGCATTGATTATTGTAATAGTCTCCTGACTGGTCTTCCCAAACATGGCCTCACCACTACAATCCATTTTGAATGCAGCTGTGAGGCTTATCTTCCTTGCTAGATGTTCATCGTCTGCTGATCCGCTCTGTCAGCCCCTCAATTGGTTACCGGTAATCTACCGTATTCACTATAAAATACTTTTACTTACATACGAGGCTATTAACCAAACTGCACCAACATACATCTCTTCACTCATCTCAAAATATCTCCCTACCAGACCTCTCCGCTTTGTACAAGAGCTTCGTCTCTCATCCACACGTATTACTTGTTCCCACTCAAAATTACAGGACTTTATCCGTACTTCGCCCACTCTGTGGAATGCCCTCCCACGCACAATAAGACTCTCCTCTAGTCTCCAAACCTTTAAACTCACCTCTTCAGACAAGCCTATCAAATTCCAGACCCACCCACATAACCTTCAATGCTTCTCTTTCTGATCACATCCTCTCTGTACAGTACACATAACCTCACATTGTCTTCCAACATTGCTGGGTGATCATATCATACAACCCATTAAGAACCTAGCAATCTGGTGAATCATTGGGGGGTAATTCTGAGTTGGTCGCAGCAGCAATAAAGTTAGCAATTGGGCAAAACCATGTGCACTGCAAGTGTGGCAGATATAACCTTTGCAGAGAGAGTTAGATTTGGGTGGGTTATTTTATTTCTGTGCAGGGTCAATACTGGCTGCTTTATTTTTACACTGCAAATTAGATTGCAGATTGAAAACACCACACCCAAATCTAACTCTCTCTGCACATGTTATATCTGCCCCCCCCTGCAGCGCACATGGTTTTGCCCAATTGATAAAAAATTTCCTGCTGCGATCAACTTGGAATTACCCCCATTATGCAATAGGTAGCATCTATCCTTGTGTATCAATGCCTATTTCCCTATAGATTGTAAGCAGGGCCTTCCTACCACTATGTCTGTCTGTCTGTTTTTTTTGCCCAGTTTTGTTCTATTAATGTTGTTCTAATTGTAAAGAGCAACGGAATATGCTGCGCTATATAAGAAACTGCTAATAAATAAATAATAAATAAGAGATATGAATAATGCTGATCATACGGATAGTAATAAATGTAAGAATTCTATAACTGTGAGTGCATTTACAGATCAGCCACCCCTGTACAGGTGCTGTGCCTTGTTTGAACCATTTTGCGCTTCATAAACTTGTTTGGTTTCTGTACTGCAGAGCTAATAATGATGTAACTTGGGCACGCTTGCACCATCATTTATATAGCTGTAATTGAAGTGTGTAAGACACTGGCATAAGCTGTCTTTTGAATAGGTCTTAGACACAAGCAGGACACTGTTTCAGCAAACAGGCGTTACTAAGGTGTGTTAGTCATCTCAGTAATTATTAACTGTTAAGTGCTTTGTGGTATGAGCACCTTATAAGACCTGCTAAGCTGTATATAAGTGTTACATTACAATTTACCAGCAATAACAAAAGAACCATTCAGTGTAACAGGAGGACGTTAATGAACTGTATGAAGTCTTATGGATACTCAGGGAGACTCATTGTTACACCCGCATCATACAGATGTGTCCTCAGACACCTGCAGCGGGATGTAATGGAGTGCCGGACGATTTCGAAAGTATTTTTAAAGGGGCAAACACTTACAAGGCATGTTTTTTTGTTGTAAGGAGTGAGAGTGATTAAGACTCCTCTATTCCTCCTGACCTCTTTCTAGTGATAGTATTGGTCTGTGATATAAGCTCTGTAGGTGGTATAAAGAGGGAGCATGTTGTACGCAGATATTAGTAACTCTGATAAAAGGAAATGTAAAAACAAGGCAAAAAAGGTTAAGCTTTTTCCCTTGTTTTCATAAGAGAGGGAGTGCATTACATGGTGTAGTTAGTCCCTACTTTTCAATGGGTTCAGTATGGTATGCCGGCGGTCGGGCTCCCTGCGACCAGCATACCGGCGCCGGGAGCCCGACTGCCGGCTTACCGACAGTGTGGCGAGCGCAAATGAGCCCCTTGCGGGCTCGCCACGCTACGCGCGCCACGCTATTTTATTCTCCCTCCAGGGGGGTCGTGGACCCCCACGAGGGAGAATAAGTGTCTGTATGCCGGGTGTCGGGATTCCGGCGCCGGTATACTGTGCTCCGTGATCCCGTCAGTCGGCATACTGAAGACCACCCCTTTTCAATGACAGTCCTAAAGTAGGTTTTGTCTCTGGAAAAGACCGCAGTGATGGGGATTGTAGTGCTCCATGTGCACCGAGACAGTATTGTGCACAAGATGTTTAGATACAGCAGCTTGACAGAGATCTGAAGCTGAAGACTATTTTAATGTGTCGCCAATCATGAGACTTAATCTTGGAGCTACAGGGGATGCACCTGGAGGTGAGGGGCTCCAGCAATGACGCCATTAACACGTAGACCCTCTCCCCTCTTCTCCACTCTGATCTCCAGAGAACAGCTCATAGGACTCTGACATCACAAATGCACTAGGCTCACACACGGTACGGTGTGGACCAAAGTACATTCTGAAATAAAGTAACTGACTATGTATGTTTTAATGTTTTACCTTTTTGACTAAGATCAGTAGGCTTTTGGGCACTAGATGAAATTTGAGGCAGGGGTCTTTAGCTGATGTGTTACATGCACACACAATCAGATCGCAGGCTCCTACATAGAAAGAAATATATAAAATGATTTCCCATGATAGTTTATAGCATAGATCAGTGGTTTCCAAACTTTTTTGAATCACGACACCCTAGAATATCAGAATTTTTTTTCACGGCACCCCTAGCCCAAAGACTTCTTATTGAGAAATTTAGAAAGAAATATAACATTAAGTAGATCGCGTTTATATGTCATCCTTAGGGTCAGTTGTGTGGTGAGGGACAAGATTTGCTTCTGTTTGGCCACATATTTTATAACTGGCAGCCACCAACACTGGTTTTGCCTATTATATTGACCATGAATAATTTGAATTGGTCCTGGACCACCAACCCAGGGCACCCCTGCAAGTGTCCCGAGGCACCCCAGGGAGCCACGGCAAACAGTTTGGGAACCTCTGGCATAGATAACATCCATATTAGCACAACTGAATCCTTGATTGAAAGTGTACTGCGTTGGCACATGGCATGTATTGTTGTACGGCCGCAGCACATTAATACTGTATCTTCGTAGACAAGTAAAACAAACTAACACTAATGCAAATGTAACACTCCAACATATTAGCGGTTAGAATATTAAGGCGTGAGATACAAGTGTATTTTCTAATATCTCTGTGTTGTCCCGCACTATTTTACAATAGAATCCAATGTTTCATTTCCTTTAACAAACCAAATGTGACCTTTAAAATCATAATGAAAGTTTACTTTTGACTTTTTTGTTTTATATGTCTTTACATATTTGTTTTAGTTTGAATATCTGCCAAGTATGTGAATATTTACTCCACGAACATTATCTTCAACACCATGTAATATGATCTGAGACGTACTTTAGCAAGTGTGTGTGTATGTAATGGCCTTATTTCAGTCTGTGGTTTCTGCTGTCTCCCCAGAGGGTGTACGTGGCCCTTTACAATCTTTTTTTTTTTTTGTTTTTTGTTTTTTTTGTTTCCCATTCGGCTTTCAATAGATTTAAACAAGAAAAGATATACAGTCACATAGTACTTCATACTGAGTCGGACACGGCGCTGATGGGTGTGGTATGGAAGGTAGATAGTAACTAGGTCGACAGTGTCTAGGTCGACCACTATTGGTCGACATGGTCTAGGTCAAAAGGTCGACATGAGTTCTTAATGTTTTTTTGGTGACCGGGAACCCCAATTAGTGCACCGTGTCCCCTCGCATGGCTCGCTTCGCTCACCATTACCGTTCCAATCGTAGTCCACGTGGATCGTTAAGTATGAAAAGGTTAAAAAAAAGAAAAAAATCAAGAAAAATTCATGTCGACCCTTTGACCTGTCGACCTAGAAACCCTGTTGACCTAGTTACTGTCGACCAATAGTGGTCGACCTAGTTACTGTCGACCTAGAGACCGGATCCCGCGCTGGTAATAGCGCTAATATTCATAATTTTCCCCACTGAGCATGTGCCTAAGGAGTTTTAAAATGCCCCTTTCACACCGCAAAAATAACCCGCTATCGACACGGTATATTGCCGGGTCGATACGGGTTACTGTGAGGTGTGAACGGGGCCATGACTAATTCCCGGGTCGCCTGACCCGGTAATTCAACTCGGGAATAGAACAGTGTTATGCCCAGGTTAAATACTGGGTCAGGTGCAGTGTGAACAAGTTGCCGGGTTGATGCAACCTGGAACCTGTTCACTGTATAGGGAGAGGCGGCGTGGAGATGATGTCATCGTCCGCAACCTCCCCCGATGACGCCACGGTCCCATATTGCCGGGTCAGGGAAGCCAATGTGAAAGTTCCTATGCCGGGTCCCACCTGGGAAGGACTTGTTTCCAATTCCTGGGTGGGACCCGGCATTGCGATGTGAAAGGGGTAATAGTTTCCCACTCAGGGCCGGATCTAGACATTGTGACGCCCAGGGCGAAAAAATAGGGGCGTGGCTTAATGGGGAAGGGGTGAGGTCAGTTATGCCCCCTGTAGCTGTGCCCCCAGTAGTATTGCCCTCTGTAGAGTTGTGCCCCCAGTAGTATTGCCCCCAGTACTGTGCCCACTGTAGAGTTGTGCCCCCTGTAGAGGTGTGCCCCCTAGTTGCGCCTCTTACAAAAAAATTTAATTAATTAATACTTACAATCCCCGCTCCTGCTTCCCGACTGCTGCTGCCCTCCGTCTCCGGCCGCCGGCGCCGCTTCTCTGATTTATGGGAGAGACGTCATGACATCTCTCCCATAGCACCGCAGAGACACTAGAGGTCAATTATGACGTCTAGCGTCTATGCACCGCTCCCACAATGCAGTGCGGTTGTGCGATGACTTCATCGCGCACCGCACCGGCACCAGTAGCAGATCTTGCCACGGCGGCGGTGCCCTCCGGAAGGCGGCGCCCCAGGCAAAAATCGTGCTTGCTCGTAGCAAGATCCGCTACTGTTCCCAGTGCACGTGTCCTACAGTGTATCACTGTAGGGATAGAGACGACTGGTCTCAGAAATGTATTGGAAATGCATTGGGTGTTCCTGGGCAGTTGCAGGGAGGCGGCTATTCAGGCACACAGGATGCATCATTATGGACGTCTTATGGCACTGTCACGGGCATGACGCATAGCTGGCTGCGCACTCAGACGCGTGATTGTGTACATTGGAGTCCATACTCTGACGGAGAATCTGCACCTCGCATGGTATATTATATTATATACTAAAAGTGGATTTTCATCAATTTAGATTGATTTTAAATCAATGAAAATCAATCTAAATCAGTGCTGTTTCATTTACTAACAGAAACTTTTTGATATTGATTATTTAATGTTAGTAAAGATGTGGTTTGGCTGCTGGAACACAACATAGTTTTAGATCGATTTTTATTATTATTTTCAAATCAGTCTATGACATTCGACCTTTAGTAAATATACCCCACAACGTTGGTTACCCAGTCCTTGCACATTCAGACACACTGTACACTAGGGGAAGGGCTTTTAGTAGCACTACCATATAGTCACAGACATGGATGCAACAAAAGAGGCTACAGTGGGCGCAGCGGCGTGTGACTCTGAATCACCCAATAATGTGAAAGAAAAAGAAAATCGTAAAACAGGTATGCAAAGAACACGAGGAAGACAGAATGACTAGATCACACACAACACCTATATCTCTGGCATCATACAACAGGAGAGGCCAATAAGTACATTGGAATGAAGAAGGCATCATTTTGGTATAGTAATACTAAATTAGTGGTTTGCAGCATAGAATACAGTAGAACATAATATTGACAGGGGAGAGAAGCAACATTAATGGTTTTTTTTGTTGGTCATTTACAAAATGTGCAAGAAAATTACGTCTACAGCTCAAATACAATTTTATTTTTGTGCAAATGCTGCTCATATGGGAATGGTTAGTGTGTAAAGATAGGGGTCTGAATTATTGAGTTTTACAAGACAAATAATATAATGTCCAACCCAATCTCATGCCTCCCAACTGTCCCGATTCCAGCTGGACAGTCTAGCTATTCGGACACTATCTCGCTGTCCCACCCACCGGCAGAGGTGTCCCGTGGGTGGGGTGGGTTGGGCGGTCCTTTAATCACCCGCTGCTCTGCTAAGCAAAGCAGTGCGTAATCTCTAAAGCCCAGTAGCTCGGGGAGCGCTGGGCACGCCCCCAAAATGACAAAAACAGGTCCGTGCTGCGCCTACTCGGCTGAGGCCACGCCCCTCATACAAGGCCACTCCCCCTTTTTGGACGCAAAGGTCCTGAGTCACTGAGGCCAAAAGTTGGGATGTATGCAATATGCCAGGTTTGACTTCAATAAATCTTGGTGTTCTGAATGGTGAGATGTGAAGGATTATAGGTAAATGGTCTAAGCATGGCACCAGGTAGCAGAATTGCCACATGATACATTACAGAGGAAGTGGTGGAGACTGGTATACAGTAGATAGATGTGGCGTAGACAGCTTTTGACAGGAGGCGGAGCAACGTTAGGAAACCAATCAGCTGTCCATCAGTGGATAAGCGGTGGATTCTGCTTATCGGAGTCTTTCATCAGGGCAGATATGATGGGACTGGTCACCTAGGATACTATTACTACATGAATATACAGTAGGAAGTCTTGTACACAGAAGTCACCACCCATCAAGTCCGCTTCCTGGTAGTACGTAGATGCTGGGCCGCAGAGAGGGGAGGAGGTGCATATGCTATGATAGGAACCATTTTTAACAGATTTTCAGCGGTTATAGCTGTCGCTCCCCCTGCACCCTGGCTGGCTAGGCCACTGATAGATAGGATGTCAGGAGCAGTGCCAGATTAAGGGAGAGATGTACTAAGCAGTGAAAAAAGTAGAGAAGCGAGCCAGTGAAGAAGTTGCCTATGGCAACCAACCAGCTGCTCTGTATAATTTTATAGTATGCAAATTATGAATGTTACTTCAATGCTGATTGGTTGCCATAGGCAACTTCTCCACTCTTTTCACTACTTAATACATATCTCCCTAAACCCTGTGGAGGCCCCTGAGCAGACCAAATCTTAGGGCCCCCCTCGCAAAATTATCTCCTAATACATTTTTAACCAACCAACCGTGTACGATCTGGAAGCTGTAATGTGAATCTGATGTCTGTGGTTTATGTACTTTAAGTTGTTAATGGGTATATTACATTAATACAGTATTTTCTCTATAGAGTCTTTAATGTAAGTTTTTTTTTTTTTTTTTTTTTTTAGTTGAATCATTTATTTCTATCTTTTGGGGAAAAAATTAAGAAAGCTTGATTGGTATGATCTTGATAGAAAATTACAATATTAATTTGATCCGTTGTCGTGTGGGCCCTAAAAGACTCCCATAGGCCAGTGCCTACTCTGCCTATTTGGTAATCCAGCACTGGCCAGAAGGAGTGTGGTATGCAAGGTCGACAGTAACTAGGTCGACCACTATTGGTCGACAGTAACTAGGTTGACAGGGTCTCTAGGTCGATAGGGTCTCTAGGTCGACATGGTGTAGGTCGACAGGTCAAAAGGTCGGCATGAGTTTTTTTTGGTGTCGTTTTCTCTGTATAGAGACCGGAAACCCCAGTTGGTGTACCGTGTCCCCTCGCTTCGCTCGCCATGCTTCGGGCAAGGTGCCTCGCTCCACTACTGCTGCGCTCGGCACAGGTTACTATTCCCAATCGAAGTCTGCGTGGATCGTTAAGTAAGAAAAGGTCAAAATTAGATTTTTTTTTTGGAAAAACTCACGTCGATCTTGGACCTGTCGACCTAGTTACTGTCGACCAATAGTGGTCGACCTAGTTACTGTCTACCTAGAGACCGGATCCCTGCCAGGAGGCAGAAACAGAACCCCTGAATTTCAGGCATAATGAAGCACTGGGCTACAGTATACAGGGAGTTGTCCAGCAGCAATATAACTGGCAGTAGCTGTTCCGGATTGGAGTCCTCACCCACTCTTGTGTTTATGGGGTACATTTACTAAGCAGTGATAAGAGCGGAGAAGTGAGCCAGTGGAGAAGTTGCCCATGGCAACCAATCAGCACTGAAGTAACATCTATAATTTGCATAGTATAAAATGATACAGAGCTGCTGATTGGTTGATGGGGACATTTCTCCACTGGCTTACTTCTCCGCTCTTATCACTGTTTAGTAAATGTACCCTAAGACATAAATGACACTGAAACAAGTAGTATTGTAGGAGAAAAGTGTAAGAGTTTCTGGCATCATTTGCTTTTGTGTGGGAATTGCTTTATATCTCACTGAATAAGTCCTAAATGGAAACTCTGTTCTGTGTGTATTCATGTAACTGATTTTGTTAAGAACGTCCCTGCGTACTACATTCTTGTATTAGCTGAAGTATATTCGCCTTTTCCATCCTAAATTATATATGAACATATAGAAGTACGCAGCAATTATATGTGTGTATGTGGGTGCTTTGTACTGTGTTGATATACTGTATGACTAATTGCATTCCCATGGGTTATACATCTAAACGCTTTGTATAGCTAGAGAGAAATTATACCCTTCTGTTTATATGTGACAGCATGGTTTTAGTAACACATTCAATGCTACGGAAGAGTTCATTCTCTCAGGGCAGAGACAGCTGAAGCAATGATTCTGTGTGAAGCCAGTGTATGCTTTCTTTCTGTAGATATCGAGATGCTTTGGCCTGTCATTGCCTCAGAGACGTTACTGCGGTGATAATAATGTGTAATCGCAGATCCTGTAATGTATGCACTAGCGTCACCTCTGTGTTTCTTATATCTGTGCTTTATGCAGAATAGTTGCTCAGTATACAGATGGAGTAGAATGTATTGCAGTGAATGGGAAAAATGGCTGATGATTGAACGGAGAATTTGTGCTCTCTTGGAACATATATCTGATTAGTAATGCTGGCCATGCGCTTGTGCGATTGCTTTCGACGCGATATCAGCCCAGATTTCCCTTGAAGCTCACCTTGAGACAAATCTCATCGAAAGTGCATTTTTAGTTCATTTGATGCGCATACAATCCTGAGATTTATCTCATGCCTCTTACGACCGGAAATCGGGTGGTATCGGATGATCGAATTCGAGCGCATATCATGCTGACCAAAAGCACACCAGATTAAGAAAAATTTAAATAGAGGGCTGGCCTATCTGGGGGATATATAAACAAGCAGCCATTTTATAGTCTGTGCACTCCTGTTTGCTCTGTGACTAGAGAAGTTTGGTTTATACCTGCTGCTCGTTCCACATTGCTAGCTACTGTGCACTGCTTTGTTCTGCCTGGCATTACAAAGTGTTTCTATACTGCTGTGTGTGTGTGTGTGTGTGTGTGTGTGTGTGTGTGTGTGTGTGTGTGTGTGTGTGTGTGTGTGTGTGTGGAGATGGATTCTACTCGCTATCAGGTTCTCATGTGCTACTCTGTGGTGAAGGTGAGGGGAGACAGGGAGTGGGCCCAGCAAAGGCGGAGGGAAAGATCTTGCTGGACCAAGGAGTGGTTGCTTAAGCAGCCATTCGCTCCTACATGCCCCTCCTGGATGAGATCAGGGAGAACAACTGACTACCGCAACTTCCTGCACATGGATGACGACACCTTCCAGGAGTTGCTGCGTCTGGTGACCCCCCTTATACAGAAGCGGGATACCAAATGGCGGGTTCCTATCCCTGCTGAGGAGAGGCTCGTGGCTACCCTGCGGTTCCTTGCTATTGGACAGTCGTTTGAGGACCTGAAGTATGGGAGCCGTATCTCTGCGCAGGCTTTGGGACACATCATACCTGAAACCTGCAAGGCTATCATCAAAGTGCTTCAGTATAAGTACTGCAAGGTAAGAAAATTACACCACACATTGCTTGTCGTATAACAAAATATTTTATTTTGCAAACTGAATTTGCGTAGAAAAATATATGCTTTTTGTTTCAAGACACAATTGTATAAGCAGCCAACATGGCTGAACTTTTTCAAACAGTGTTTCATTATGCATCATGCACTATGCTTTCGGCCATGATAACAAAATGCTATATATAACAACTAATGTGGTGCATTTTTAGTGTTCACTCTAGGATTTTTTTTTAGGGCAGGGTGCTGAGCATTGAAGAGGGCACATTTTTATTTTGAAGGGCACATTTTTGATGTGACGCTTTGCACACAAAGCATAGCACATATGTTTATAGTTTTTGTACATACATTGCCCTCAGTAAATCATATACCCATGCATACATATAAGACACCTAACATATGTACTGAGAAACATACTGTATATGTCCAGTCTTCTTGAAAGATCGGCTGTAGCATATACATAAGTAGATAATTATAAATGTCTTTTCCAGTGCTGAATTAGTTATAATCCGTATGTGTTATAAAACAGAAAAGTTAACAATGGGTTAAAATAAATAGGAAAAAAATAAGTCTGTTCTACTAGGGAAATACTGTAAGCAGTACATGCTCACTGCTTACCCTGTTCTTTCCCTCTTTATCAGAGTGCTGTGTTATTTACAGTGCCTCCTCTGCCATCCAGTTGGCTAAGGATAGAAATGGTGTTCCAATTTCAGAGGTGGGCAAGGAGTAGACGACAACATTGTAACATGCACTCTGACTGTTACATTCTGTATACAAGGGGGCGATTTACGGTCCTGCAGGGTGCACTGAAAAAGGGCAGGGTGCTTTTAAACATTTCAAAAATGGGCAGGGTGCAGCACCCTGCTGAAACAGCCTAGAAGGAACACTACATTTTGATACTACAACGTTGAGTGGCACCGCAGCCAGGGGCACAATGCACACATGCAACTTGGGGTAGGAAGATGGGTCCCCGGTTCCATCAACCTGCACCAAGTTGCATGTGTGCATTGTGCCCCTGGCTGCGGTGCCACTCAACGCCGTAATATCACAATGCACCACATCTGTTGCTATATATATCAAGGTCAGCATTCCCATTTGAGAAACGTATAAAAATGCCTATAACTTTATTTTAAATATGCAGCCAACATGGCTGAACTTTTTCAAACAGTATAAAATTTCCATGATCAAGCACATGAAATTGCTTTGTAAAAATGTTATTTTTATTTCAAGACATATGTGGCCGACATGGCTAAAGGTCAGCAAATATTATAAAGTTTTCATGATGCACCACATGTGCACCATTACATGTATTAAATGGGGAAAAAAAAAAGTGCTATACATAACAACTAATGTGGTGCATTTTGATACTACAACGTTCAGTGGCACCGCAGGCAGGTGCACAATGCACACATGCAACTTGGGGTAGGAAGATGGGTCCCTGGTTCCAGCAACCTGCACCAAGTTGCATGTGTGCATTGTGCCCCTGGCTGCGGTGCCACTCAACGCTGTATTATCAAAATGCAGCACATCTGTTGCAATATATAAGTGCTGTATGATATATGGTGCAGTACAGTATGATATACATTGTTTTTTGAGTGGCAGCGCTTTCAGGGGCATAATGCACACATGCAGGTAGGACCGGCTTCAGGCTCCCCGGCACCATCAACCGGACCCAAGCTGCATGTGTGCATTGTCCACCAGAAAGCGGCGCCACTAAAACGCTGTATATCATAGTGCAACAGATCTATCACAGTATATACCAGGGCAGCAGGAATGTTATATATACCAACAGATTTGGTGCATTCTGATACTGCGGCGAGTGGCACCGCAGCCAGGGGCACAATGCACACATGCAGCTAGGGGCAGGAAGATGGGTCCCCGGTACCATCAACCTGTCCCTAGCAGCATGTGTGCATTGTCCGCCTGAAAGTGCTGACACTCACCGTAGTATCAGACTGCACCACACCTGTTGGTATGTATAACATGGGCACCAGTAATTGAGAATCACCCTACATTTAAAAGAGACTTGTCTCCTCCTCCTCCTTATCCACTTGTTCCCCCTGTGACATCAAGGAGGTCATAATAGTGGAGGAGACGGTGGATGTGTGGCTGGTTTGAGGAGGAGATTGGAAAGTGGGGGAAGGGTGCGTTGATGGGGTTGGGGGTTGACTAAAACGGGAAAGGTGGATGGTTTGAGGAGGATGGAAAGTGGAGGAAGGGTAGTTGGATTGGGCCTGCGGTTGCGGATAACCGGAATGATAGCTGGGATGCGGAGTAGTAGATGTAGGGTAGGTGGGTGGTGGTGAACAAAAGGACAATGGGAGATGAGGGGCAGGTGCTTTAGGTTCTGGGCCATGAACGCTCCACTCTGGTGTCAGATGCCCTGATAGTGTTTGGTACAACACCTGCGACACGAGGCGCTGGCACTCTACTTCCTGCTGCGCAGAAACCTTCCGCATAGTTTTGCTGACATACGAAGCAAAGTCGTCAAACTCATCTGGTTTACGTAGCAGCTGTGAACGGGCCTCCGCTAGGAGAGGGTCCTCTACAAATTTTGTTTTCCGTGATTTCCTCTTCCCAGTAGGTCGCGGTGGAGAGGTTGGTTCCTCAGGGGAGGTGTTGATTAGGGCAGGGGTACGGCTGAGGTCTTCTTCAGGTGTATGTAGGGTAAAGAGAAACCTATTTAGTGGATAGTCAAACTATTTTTTTTTTTATTTAACAGTTCCCTACAAGCGTGGCAGAATGGCAAGCTATTGCAGAGGACTTTGGGAGGCGCTGGAATTACCCAAACTGTGGTGGTGCAATAGACGGGAAACATGTGCGCATCACCAAACCCACCAACAGCGGGTCGGACTACTACAATTACAAGGGCTACTTTAGCATTGTTCTCATGGCGGTGGTCAATGCCAACTATGAGTTTATTTTCCTGGATGTTGGGAAAAATGGTCGTTGCTCGGATGGTGGATCTTTGAAAAATATGCGCTTCTATGATAGGCTCACCACCAACTCCATTCATCTGCCGCCTGTGGAGCAAACAAAGAATGGCCTGGGATTTGTGTTCGTGGCAGATGAGGCCTTCGCACTGCACGAACACATAATGATGCCCTACCCGCAAAGAGTCCTGAACCACGATAGGTGCATTTTTAACTACCGCTTTTCTAGGGCCCGCAGGGTTGTTGAGAATGCATTTAGCATTCTCAGCAACCGGTTCAGGATCTTCCACAAACCCATTAACATGAGGCTGGACAAAATTGACTGTGTAGTAACAGCATGTTGTATACTACACAACATGCTCCGTCGCAAGGCCACGAGGCAAATGCCTTTGCTCCCAGCCGGACCGGAAGATCCCAACCAGCCTGTGGTGACAGCGCCAATTTCCTCCTTGGGACCACATGCATCAACTAACGCGGCACTGCGTCAGGGAAAGGGAAAAATATAATGCCTTCTTCAATGGGGAAGGAGCTGTGGCATGGCAGGAGGAATGTATTGGGTAAAAACAATTTAAAAGGCAACTTACCCCTTCGGCCTCCTCCTTGTCCAGACTTCCCTTCCTCGAACTCGGCCATCACCACCATGGACTCCTTAGCAGACCTTTTCTCCAGGAGGAAGTTGAGATCTTTGTAGTACCACAGCTGTGGCACATACACCTTGTCTGCATCGGCCCCTGACCTCTTGGACTCCTCCACCTTGCGATTCTCTTTCACAAAGGCTGTCCGTAGATTGGCGATCTTCTTTCGGACCCAGGCCACCGAGGCAGCAGAGAAGGTGGGCTTGGAGTACTCCACCATGCGCATATAAGCAGCCTACCTCTTCTGCTTGTTGCTGTAGTCCGGTGAGGCTGATGAAGCCGGAAAGAAAATCGCGGTTCTCATAGGACATCTGCAGAATGCAAAAAAAGGAAAATAAAAAAAAACATGAAAAAAGTTAAACTATTCTGGTTAAAGTTCCATTATTCTGGTTAAATAAAGTTTGTTTTCTAGTTACTGGTGTGAGTTATCTGAAATATGTTGTGAGAATACATTGGTGTGCAGGGCGCAGTATAATGGCGTTTAGGGCGCGGCAACATGGGGCTTGCAGTAGTGCAGCATTTTGGGCAGGGGCCTATATAAATGTGGGTAGAGCAACAGAAACAGTGGGCAGTGGTGGTAAAAAAAGGAATAGTAGTCATTGGTGGCCAGTGGCGCAGTATTTTGGGTATAAATGTGGGTAGAGCAGCAGAAACGGTGGGCAGTGGTGGTAAAAAAAGAATAGTAGTCATTGGTGGCCAGTGGCGCAGTATAATGGCGTTTAGGGCACGGATGGCTGGGGCTTGCAGTGGCGCAGCATTTTGGGCAGGGGCCTATATAAATGTGGGTAGAGCAGCATAAAGAATGGGCAGTGGTGGTAAAAAGGAATAATCATTGGTGGCCAGTGGTATAGCCTGCCTACCTTGTGCGGTGTTTGTGCGGAGCTCAGCAGCGTGCTTGCAGCCTCCTCTCCAGTCATGTGCGCAGTGAGGGGAAGAGTAGTGGCCAGGAAGTCGTCTCCTGTCTTCACATATCGCACATCGCGGTGTGATACATCGAAAGTGGTAAAAAAAACCCAGCATGCGATCACGCCCCAATTCGATAAATATTAAGTGCAGCACATAATATCTTGAGACGCGAGATTCGACCGGCGTGCCCGCGCATCGCGTCGAAAGGTACCTTAAATGTGCATACAATCCCCCGATTTCTCTCACAGATGTGGTCGAAATCGAAGGCTAGTACCGATAATCTCACAAGTGTATGGGCACTGCAAAATTTAGCTTGAATAAAGGGGTTGTTCAATTAGCTGTAAGAGGGGTAAGATGCCCTTGCAACAGCGTGGAAATACAGACAATAGCACTCATCTCACCCCCCTCGCTGTTTTTTGTATGCACTCCTATGGGGCTACAAACAAAAAAACAACGAATCCGGAGCTACTGTAAGAGTGCCATATAGCCGTAGTGCATCACTAGGGTGCTGCTGGCCACTCGGGATGACAACATCCAAATATCAGAGCTGCTCTGCTATGCTATTTTCTTGTCGCCCCTCCAGATGGTGTTACGGAGTATCCATACTGTGTGGGGAGACCGGAAAATGCTGGAGGCTGTTTGGTGGAATATTTATTTATGAACAGTTTCTTATGTAGTGCAGCAAATTCCGTTGCACTTTACAATTGGAACAACAATGATAAAAAACAACAACTATTTAATAACAGATAGTCATAGAGGTGGGATGGCCCTGCTCGCAAGCTTACACTCTATAGTCTGTTTTTGCAGTAGGTTCCAGCAAGCCAATCATTACATTACTGCTCCGCAGAATTTTCAATCTATGAATAGAGCTGGGACATGGTCAATTCAACACTGCAAAAAATATATGTCTAGTTTGAGGAATCCTATTTTTCTGTGAGCTGCCTCACAGGTCCGTCACATCCTTCTGTAGTACCCTGTGGAACATGACTGAGCAAACTTACAGGCTAAAGCTTCACAGCTCAAGAAAACATATGGCATGCTGAAATGAATTCATAATGTCTGTTGTTTGCTGTGGATGCGTAGAGTTCATTATTTAACGTGCCTTTTGTAAATGTCACTGTTAGTTGTAGCCACTATTTCCACGAGTGACTGCTTATGTTATGCAGCTCTGAAATAATCCTCTAGAGTTTTCCATACTCCCCAACAGTTGCAATTTTAGCATGACTACAGTGTTTTTCGATTGGCTGAAAGTTGGACGTGGCACGGTAAAATAAAAGTTTGACCACCTGGGTGTGGCTCGGTTGGATATGGTGCATGTTCAATATAAGTTCTATGTTTATTTTCTAAAATTGGTCTCCTTTCAAACGTTGCAAAACAGTACAGTTGGTGGCAGCATACTCTACTTACCTTCTGTTTTAAACATAACTTTATTATATATTGATTTCATAGTGCCTGGTTTCTCACCCCCTGTAGTTTCCTTCCTACGTCCCTTATTTCTGGAATACTCATGAGGCATAGAAGCTAAAGAAAGGAACCTGTATGGGGATCTGGAGAACATGGCATCTCCAGTCTCCATTGCAAAATGTGGGCGTGGCACATCCTGTAAGGCCATGGCTCTGCTTTTGTAAGCATCCCCAGGGGTTACAAAGCCCCAAGTGGGCCCCACTCAACTCCAGTACATGTAGCACTCACATCCCTGTAGTGCTGGTAGTTCTTTGCTACTGTTTCTAGGAAAGAGGATAGATAGAGCAATATGTGGGATACCAAAGGGCAGAGTCCACCCACTTGCACTGATCTATATAAGTGCACTTCTCTCTGGCAGGCGATGCACTTGTGTACAAGGCACTATGTAAGCAAAAGATACACCTGTTACCTAGATACAATAAGGCATGGACCAATCATGACAAGGCAGCATGGACTGTTCCTACTGAGTTGATGGGCTGTATTCTAATGATTTTCCCTGCAGCACACAGGTGCCCTTCACACTGGACACAGTGGGTATAAATGACTGTAAAAGGAAAGTGCATGGAAAATTTAATATTTGCACACATATTCTGTACATTTACATCTGGCATCATCACTGTGTATAGCACCTGCAAGCGTAAAAGACACACCTCCCGACAGGCGTATATATATATTTGCTCTCCTGCAGGTATGCATGAGCCATGTTTGTACATGGCTCCCCCTCCCTCCACTTTCCCTCCTATTTAAATGCATGTGGACATGACTGGCAAGTCTGCTTAGGCACATATGCATGAACCACTGTGGGCATGCACGAAGAGACTGGCGCATGTCCCACTCTGCATCGGGCACCCATTGTTCACCCATCGGGCTAAATGACTTGACCACGTGGCCCATTCAGTGAGATTGGCTTATGGTGTCACAGACTTACACATTGTTACACCATTAGCCTATAGCACAGGTTCTCAAACTCGGTCCTCGGGACCCCACACGGTTCATGTTTTGCAGGTCACCTGTACATTTTTCAAATGTTACCGTTGGTGATACACAGTGCAGCTGCTGGGTGACATGGAAAACGTGAACCGTGTGGGGTCCTGAGGACCGAGTTTGAGAACCACTGCCCTATAGAATAACTATCCAGTTGGCAACAGAAGTACATTTGGAATATAAGACAGACTAACTGAACAAAATACTTTGTTTTCCACCCTCTTGGTGTAAAGTGGGAGATGTACGTGGGATGGAGGTTTTTGGGTCAGTGATGTGCCCTTTCCCACTGGGACCCGATCTGACTAGATGCCTTCCCAGTCTGCTGTATAACAGCGATGTCTCAACATGAATAGTACTTCTTGTTATATTCTGTAAATGCCACTGGTAATTTAGGTGCAATTTTCTTCTCTCTGCATGCCATTCCTATGAGACAGTCTACAGTATATTTATAAAACCTCACCAAAACCTGTCTATTTGCAGATTCTTCCAATTGTAGTCAGATTAAATCTAGTAAATAGTGTGTCAGACTGAGAATAAGTGGTAAATGCACAATGGACTTTAATAAGATTGATGGTGTCTGACACCAGCGATGTGCTTTACATATATAATGTGCAGCTTTCCCAGTCTTCAGTTAGTGTATTTGCCTTTTTCTAAACTCTGTCATTAAGGCTGCTATCAAAGCTCTACAAGATATTTACTTTGCGGGGTTTAGCGTTCGAGGAATTGCATGGAATAGGACTGCATTGAGATGAAAGATTAGATTAAGAAATATGGAGGGTCAGGAAATTGCTGCTAAATATATATATTATAATTCCAACTAATCACAAATACTTCTTTTTCTCCTACGTCCTAGAGGATGCTGGGGACTCCGTAAGGACCACGGGGTATAGACGGGATCCGCAGGAGACATGGGCACACTATAAGACTTTGAATGGGTGTGAACTGGCTCCTCCCTCTATGCCCCTCCTCCAGACCTCAATTAGACTCTGTGCCCAGGAGTGACTGGACACACACTAGGGGAGCTCTACAGAGTTTCTCTAAAGACTTTTGTTAGGTTTTTTATCGGGGAGACCTGCTGGCTACAGGCTCCCTGCATCGAGGGACTGAGGGGAGAGAAGTCAGACCTACTTCTTAGTTAAAGGCTCTGCTTCTTAGGCTACTGGACACCATTAGCTCCAGAGGGTTCGATCACATGGTTCGCCTAGCTGCTTGTTCCCGAAGCCGCGCCGTCACCCCCTCACAGAAGCCAGAAGAAAGAAGCCGGGTGAGTATTAGAAGATCAGAAGACTTCAGTGACGGCAGAAGACTTCAGTAGCGGAGGTACAGCGCAGCGGTAGCGCTGCGCTCCATGCTCCCACACACCAATGGCACTCACAGGGTGCAGGGCGCTGGGGGGCAGCAAGTTACTGAAGGTCAAAAAGGCTGGCAATTGAGGCATGTTCGGTGCCCGGGCACCGTGTACGATACCCCCGCCAGTGTAACACAGCGGTCGCGCTGCGCGCCATTGCTCCCACACACCAACAGCTTTACGAGGGCGCAGGGGGGGCGCCCTGGGCAGCAATATATAAAAAGAGCATGTATATAGATACTATATATGGACCCACGCCAGCTTAAAGTATATATATATTAGTAGCGGGGCTGAAGCGCGCCGGAAAGGGGCGGAGCTTAGCCCTCACAGCAGATTCAGCGCCATTTTTCTCCATGTCCCTGCCAAAGCAGAGCAAAGAGGGGGGGGCACAGTGTTTTAGTGCTATATAGTGAGAAATATAGCACTATTTTCGATAATTGGAGTATAATCATTATTGTGGTGCATATATATATCTCTGTTGTTCCTGTCCGATTTACCCACTATAGCTTTTTAGTCAACATATGTCGATGTGAGTGAGTGCTCTGTCAAAAGCAGCTGTGGGGATCACTGTCGGCATCGCCGACGTCTGTTGGTACTTGATTCAAGAGATGCAGTATCAGCAGGTCGGTAGTGATTTCCTTGTCAAAAGTAAACACTGTATGGGAGACACAGTAGTATGTGGGTGACCCTGTCGGCACCAACTGTTATTACTGGGTGTAAATTAACATGCTGTAACTGCCTTATACCTGTATATATATTTATAGGTATGGTACGATTCCTTGGGATATGTGGGGGAGTGTTATTAAATTATACATGTATGCTTCCCTCAGATCCCTCGGGGTTGCAAGAATGTTATTTTACCTAGTTACTACTCCCTTCTGTCGACGAATACTAAGTTTTCTGTCGGCCATAACGTTCCTGGTAGATCAGAAACTTTATTACATACATGCCGATATACACATACTTACCTATGTTCACACGCCGCGGGTAACCTCCCCGCTGACCGCAAAGTTGCCACCATTGAAGATAATGGAGCAGCTGTGCGATTCGCTGTCTGACAGCTAAGACGCGCATAGCCAATCAGGAGAGTGCCACGACGTGGCGCTCCCTGATAGGCTGAAGGGACCCTCTGTGACAGGAGTCACGGGGGGTCTCAGCATTCGGGGAAAGGGGTCCAATGTGTAAACATGGGACCCCTTTCAGTGCGTGGATCGGGTATGCGGTTTGTTTTTTTGCCAAGTACGTGGATTACAAAAAAAGAACAGGACACACTGGATTTAGGTGAGTATAATTTTATTTTCAGGTACCCCGGATTCTACTTGGAGAAGTGGACAGAGGTCGGCGTGTGAACATAGGTAAGTATGTCTGTGTTGGCATGTATGTAATAAAGTTTTACTTTCACGGTGTGCGTGTCCTGTTTTTATTTGGGTATTTTTTTTGCAGTAGAACTACAGGTACCAGCGGGCCTGTTTTATCCCCGCATGCTGGTACTTGTGGTTCTCCAAGTACCAGCTTGCGGGGGAGGCTTGCTGGGACTTGTAGTTCGTCTGCAAAAAAAATAAAAAAAAAAATATTCTTTGATTTTACACAACAAGGCTATCAGCCCCCCATCCGCAGCCCTTGGATGGGGGGGGGACAGCCTCGGGCTTCACCCCTGGCCCTTGGGTGGCTGGAGGGGGGGACCCCTTGATTTAAGGGGTTCCCACTCCTCCAGGGTACCCCTGCCAGGGATGACTAGTTGGGGATTTAATGCCACGGCCGCAGGGGGGCGATTATAAAAGTGTCCCCCGGCTGTGGCATTATCTCTCCAGCTAGTGGAGCCCGGTGCTGGTGTTAAAAATACGGGGGACAAAAGACGTAGGGGTCCCCCGTATTTTTTGCACCAGGACCGGACGCAGAGCCCGGTGCTGGTTCTAAAAATACGGGGGATCCCCTGTCAATCCCCCCCCCCCCCCCGTATTTTTACAACCAGGACCGGCTCAAAGAGCCCGAGGCTGGTTATGCTTAGGAGGGGGGACCAACGCATTTTTTTTTCAGAATTTTAACCCATTCCCACCCCTTCCCACTGAAATCCATGGTCTCTCTATTTTAGTCAGTTAAAAAAATATTATTTAAAAAAATATATAAATAATAGTTGTGTCTCCTAATAGACAAACCAAGTACCTAATCCCTTCTAATATAAATAGATATGCTATTAACAATAAAAAAAACACACAAAAAAACATGTTTTTAATTTTTTTTTTTATTAGATTCCGCCAGCAAAGTGAGGCGGAATGAAATTGACGAAATTACTGTCGAAAAGCACTGTTGTCGAATCGACATTCTTCAATTGAATATACTTTTGTCGAAAAGCCGCATTTTTACCATTGCAGACATGTCGAATTTGACAACTGTCGAATTTTAAAAAGTCGAATCTGTGCTATTTTATGTGTTCAAAAAGCTAAAAAGAAAAACAGTATTCCATAAACTTGTAATACATATACCTAGCTGATGGGACCCGGTTATCATGACCTCTCTCACCCCGCGCTGGCCGCTATGGAGGCTCACTGACACCCCTTGAACTTGCTTTGTCTGCCAGGGAAGATGAGAAGAGCCCTGGGTGCAGTAATATGCACCTCTCCCGCACACAAGTGTTGTCTGCCTTACACATGCTTTCCGTTCTCAGGCTATGCTGAAACCTGTAGATACAGTATATGGCCTGCTGAACGCAACACTAACTGGACACTGTTTCTGGTGCTTGCTTTTAATAAACGTTTGTCCCACACCCCAAATTCTCCCAGACTGTGCCCTTTCCCCCACAAGCACAGAACACTTACCCACCCGTGGCCTGCTGTCTGTCTGCAGGGAATCCGTCAAGGAATCGGCTCAGTGTGGGGGGAGACCAGCCACTGAGGTGACTACAGGGCCAAGCCGAGCAGAAACTGACCTGTCGCCCTCATTTTGTGACACATAACATACCTCCCAACTGTCTCGATTTTTTTCGAGACAGTCCTGTTTTTTTAGCACTGTCCCGCTGTTCCACCCAGGGGCTGCAGCGTCCCGCAGTGGGGGGCAGCAGTGAATTGATTCTGTGCACATGCGCACAGCATCTATCCACAGGAAAGAGAGACTGGGAACATGGCTCCCAGAGCGCTGGGCATGCCCCCACAGTGATGGTAAATGAGAGGCGTGGCTCGCGGTCTTGGCATTCCCGCAAAGCTATACTACTCTTGCTGAGGCCACACCCCCACCTTTTGGGCACTCTTCTTTGTGCTGTAAAGGTTGCCACCTTAATAAGCCATGCTGCGTAGACACCCAGGAGTGGGAATAGACTCTGTACGCTGGGATTTCGGCTGTCTGCATTGTTGGCTATTGTAATTGTGGCTTCTGTATCCTGACCGCCGGGATCCCAACAGCCGGCACATTAACTGCATCCCCTTCCATCATCCACATACAGCTACCACAGTTAATTAACTTTGGCATTGCTAACACCTGCATCATAGTAGAGTTCTATAGAGCACAGGTTCTCAAACCCGGTCCTCAGGACCCCACACAGTGCATGTTTTGCAGGTAACCCAGCAAGGGCACAGGTGTTTTAATTACTCACTGACACATTTTAAAAGGTCCACAGGTGGAGTTAATTATTTCACTTGCGATTCTGTGAGGAGACCTGCAAAACATGCACCGTGTGGGGTCCTGAGGACAGAGTTTGAGAACCTGTGCTATAGAGAGTTGTGTCTTTTACATTATTATTTATAGTGTTGTTTTTATTGTCTCATTATGATTAGATAAAAATCAGCATTTGTATGTATGTTTAAGTTTTTCGTATTCAAATCAACAAGCTCCTTATGGAAGTAGATCAAGTTACCATGAGAGGTGCCCTACACTTCATAATCATACTAACCAGCCCACTACTAGCCTAATGAAGGAAAAATCATTAATAACAAATCTATTGTTGCTCCCCTTGAAGTGAAGTTCTTATCTGTTTTATGAAGTGTCACATCATAGTGATGCAAATCTATTCCCACTGGCTCTTTTACTCCAGATGCATTCTGGGTTATTATTATAAGAAGAATGGGGGGAGATGTATCAAGTCTTTTAAATACTATCAATCAATCAGTTTCTAGCTAGAATTTATCAAGTACATTCTATAAAATGATAGGTAGAAGCTGATTAGTGCTATGGACAACTTCTTTGCTTTTCCACTTCTCTACTGTTTAAATGCCATGATACAGTACATCGCTCCCTAAACGTTAAACACTTTGGATGTGTAAACTTTATTGATACTGTATACATAGAACAAATATACCAGAACACATAAGGCCCTTGTTGGAAGCCCGGTGGTACTCGGGGGAGATTTCCCAGACGCCACCAACCTAAGGGCACTGCTCCATCTGTATAAGGTTTCGATTTTACTTTTAATGTTGACTTTTCTCTCAGATAAAATCA
Organism: Pseudophryne corroboree; assembly: GCF_028390025.1. Classification (NCBI taxonomy): domain Eukaryota; kingdom Metazoa; phylum Chordata; class Amphibia; order Anura; family Myobatrachidae; genus Pseudophryne; species Pseudophryne corroboree. The sequence continues at coordinate 125,898,434 of NC_086444.1, read as the reverse complement.
CATAATGATTATTTTAATGGTGAAACTGTGAGCTTTAGATGGTAGGTATCAATGTCTATTTTAGGGCCATTGGCTTCCTATCAAATGATGTGGCTCAATCTTGGCAGATGTTGCAGTTTTAATAATGATAATTTTATTTTCTCCACAAGTTCCTTAGTACATAAAGATCTCCTAAATGAGTCACATAATGAAGATCCCTCAAGCTGTTCTCCAGATTTCCTTGATTGTCTTTTGTTTCTCTTGTGAGATGAGCTGGAAATTAAAAATATTTAAATATATTTTTTTGCCGAAAGAGAGGACATATGAGAGCTCTAATTGTACTCATTAGGCTATTTCCTAGTATTTTTATTTTTTCTTTGTTTAATGAAACCCACTTCAGCAATCTGCTTAGAAGCCATTGAGGAGTGAAATTACCAGAGAGACAGAGATCACGCTTCTTCTAATTATAATTACTCAAGTTTTAAGAGTATTTAGTACATCCTTAATGATAGGCCTCTTGTTTCTGACATATATTGTAACATATTGACTATACAGTAGGGCAGAGGTTATCAAATGCGGTCTTCAAAGCGCCTCAACGGCCCAAGTTTTAAGTTTATCCAAGATTGGCCACAGGTGATTTAATTAGCACCTCAGTCAATTTGATTTAGCCATCTGTGATGAGCAATGGATATACTGCACCTAAAACCTGAACCGTTGGGTTGCCTTGAGGACCGCGTTTGAGAATCTCTACAGTAGGGATAGGACTCTACTATAAGTTCCAGTCAGAGCTTCCAGGAAGAACAGAGTTTTCTCCTTAGGGCTGGCAAGTCTGGGCAAGTAATTTGAAATGACCCCAAGCCCACGCCCCCTTTTCAGGAGAGTAAGAGGTCCCAAATTAAGGTGTGCATTTGTGAGGTATGAATTTTTCTAATAATGCTTTTTGTCTTTGGCAAAGTAAAGGCCCTGGCATAACACAGCTGCCACAAAATGGCTGCCAAGGCATACTGGCACTTGAAGAGCCACAAGTGCCAGCTTGCCTTGGCCCAAAAGGCTGCGGGTACCCTTAGTTTACCAAGGAAAAATGAAACAACAAAAACTCCAGTGTAGACACAGCCTTTTCTTGAATCCGAGATAACCAATGTTAAACTGCTTTATCATCTGCCATCTTGTATTAAAAAGAGGTGGCTTCATTCCTGGAGCCTGCAGAAATGCGCGGAGAAGTGGTGACCGATGACCTGCGGAGAGGGTAAGTGGCACTTTCCCTACATCCCCTGAGCCAAGACTGATTTGTACGGTGCGAGTAATCGCACAGGGCATGGAACAGAAGTAGGTGGACAGAGTGCCTGTCTAGTTCTGTTAAAATTGTTTAGTATGTGGAGAAGGGTGCAACTTTACTTCTTCACTGAAACGATAATTGGCCAACTAGTTGGGAGATACTCCTGCTTGTTGGAAAAAACGGTTATCGTTTGATCACACACATACCTGTACTGCCCAATTATCGATATTGTTTTGGTGTGTGGCCAACTTTACTCTAGAAAACCTGTTGCTATTAATCACTTAACTGGCATTGTCTCATGTGATGTCTGTAACCTGGCTTGGTCGCATCACATTCAACCAGCTGTCCCTCAGCGTCCGCAGCTCTTGGCGGTCCACAGCCTCTTCACTGCACCGGACCCGGCAGTGATGCAGCGGTCTCTGACCTCCGACATCACTGCCAGAATTGCGCTCTAGAATGCCGTGCGTCCGGTATTTTGGAGCACCTGTTCCAGGAACACAGTGCAGGTAGGGGAAGGATCATTAGGGTTAGACTGTGGGGTCGGAGGGTTAGGCTATGGGAGGGTTAAGGTTCGACTGCTGAGGGGCTTAGGGTTAGTTTAGTTCAGTGCCCCTGTCGGGATTTTAGCCAATCGGAATGCCAGTGTTGGTATTCTGATTCCTGGCATCCCAACCGCCGGTATCCTGTACCCAACCTGTTTTAATTTTGCAAATACTGTACTTGCTAGTCATGTGACCTGCTGCATAATTGCCAATTTTATATACTGTACTATACTCGCCCGGAGTGTGTTGTCAAGATGGGAGGTGTCAGGGCCTTACAGTAAGCGCAGCAGCTATCACAGTGATTGGAAACTTTTGTATGTTAATGCCGATGGATAGATACAAGTAAAAACTACGCTTATTTTTCTTTGTCTGTGTGACATATAGCACCTCTTATATATACAGTAAGTGACAAACACTATTGTCATTTTATGACACTGTGAGCAGCATGATAGCACAATGGATAGCACTGCTGCTTAACAGCCCTAATCAGGATATTTTCTGTGAGGGGTTTGTTTAGTTCCTGACGTACAGTCCAGAAACATAATGGTGCTGCAGATTGATAGGCTTCTAACAAAAATGAAACCTACTGTGTATGTGTATAGTATTTAAAGACCATCTTCAGCTTTCCACTCTCCACTGCTTATATGTATCTAGGGATGCTCTGGGAATAATTCCAAGCATAACTTGTGTTTGTACCCTTTATCAAGCCAGATTGGAAACCAAGTAGCAACCAGAAGTATACTTGGGCTTCTTTCTAAAAACCTCTGTTTATACTAACATAACAGAAGATAAACTGAAAAGGCTTCTGAAACAGGTTTTCACTTTCATTTGCAAACCTGACCGCATTTATATAGCAGTAATACTGTGATGAATGAAAATGTAAATGTCTTCCACCTGATTTGACTCAAGTGTTTAGCAAGATACCGGACCTTTCAGTCTTTGTTAATTGCTGTTCTGCCAAGGTTCAGATTTTAAGGAGTCAATTCAATTTGCCGATAGTTGAATAGCGCCGTGAATTAGCTCCCGGTGCTATTCAATACAGCACCATGTGAAACTTAATTGTCTGGATTTCTTCTCACACCCCCGGGGGGTGTGAGCTGAAATCCAGCAAAAGTGCTTTCGCGCGGCTGGCGCAATGCTGATTCTGTCGGGAATCAGCATTGCGCCGGTCAGTTAAGTCAGAGAATGCCTGTTCTCCCGACAAATCAACCTGTTAAATCTGGGAGAACGGCCATTTACCGACTTAACATTGAGCAGAATTGAATAGCGCCGCTATTCAACTGTCGGCAAATTGAATTGACCCCTTAAGTATTTTGTATGTACGTCTTCTGTATCTCCTACAAACTTACAGCACTAAATGAAACATACTTACCACATTGCTTATTTTAAAATCTGGAGTATACACAAAATATACTAAGTTCAAGTTGCTCCATTAATGCATTGGCTTACACAGGTGCTTGTAAGGGTTATCTAGACAATACAAGAAAAGAAAAGACGTAAGCCTTAAAAGTCTGCACTCTGTATGTAAAACTCCTATACACAAATATGTAACAAGTCACCGCATCAAGGACCTACTACTATGGTTCCTAAGTCTAAACAATAAAAGCCCCTCTATATTCATGCGTTTTGAAATTGAGAGCTAACTTGCTAGTAGATACTCCAAGATCATCCAATATGGGACTACAAGGGCCATCACCCCCTGCCAGCTTCTGATCTCATATAAGCCTCTCAAAACAGTAATATAAAAAATTTAAGTTGCACAATTAATTGGCTTACACATGTGCTTGTAAGGGAGGGCCCAGTTTCCAAAAAGGGGTTCCCTGGCACACTGCAATAAGTCAGTATAAAAAGTCTGCATTCTACACGTAAGTATAATCCAATAAATTGATTGTGCAACTCTTAGGGGTTCTTATTAGAGATAAGATTAACCTCAGCAGAGGTGCCTTGACGTAGCGGGCGACTTATCATATATGTTCATTCACACAGCATCTATTCACTAGGCAGAACAGTGGGTGGGAGTGCCTCCCCAATTGCAAGAAGGCTGCACAGTGCCATAAAAGCAGGACTGCACCGGCAAAATCAGGACTGTTGGGAAGTATGGTTTATTGCATTGTGCTGGGTGAAGAGTATTTGGTGTCAGTACTGTAGGTTACCTGTACGAAGAAATCAGAGGGACAAAGTAAATTTTGGATCTTTGCTTGTAGGATCACCCTGAAAATGAAACATGTTTTACTTCACCTAACAATCTCTGCTTTTGATTGTGTGAGCACAACAATTGCTGTAGAAGGCTAGCCACAGCATAAGGGTAAAATGGTTGTCAACAGGAAGTGCATGCTGATTGGAGACCGTATTCAGATTGCTGCAGCACCTCTCCTTAACAATTATTAGAGTAGAGATGGCCATTAGTGGTTTGAAAATCGATTGTACCATTGGTGGATAACGTCGATGGGAAGAAACCATCTTCAGGGTAACCATCAGTGATTTCACCTTCCATGGTCATCCCTGCTCTGTTGCTCACCAGGCAGCGGGCCAATCAGAAGTGGGGGTGGGGCTTCATGGGTTACAATAGGGGGGGGGGGGCTAAGCTCAGTGTCAAGGAGAGTGGAATTAAAATGTCATGGCTCTGTGGCATAGATAGTGGAGAACCAGTAGATATCTGCCATTAACAGTTGTTAACCATCGATAGTCGGTAATATTACAATCCTACTCTGTGGCTCTACCTCTCCAGCACCGTTGTGACGTGTAGGCCCTACACACTGGGCGATAATATTCAAAGATATGAACTATCTTGTTCATTAATGAACGAGATACTGTTCATATCTCTGAGTGTGGAGGCACCAGCGATGAACGATGCGCGGCCCTGCGCTCGTTCATCGCTGGTGCCCTGTCGGCTGTGCATACAGGCCAATATGGACGATCTCGTCCATATTTGCCTGCAGTTCTATGGAGCCGGGTGACGGGGGAGTGAAGAAACTTCACTCCCCCGTCACTGCCCCCCCGCCGCTGGGTCGCCCGTTGGCCATATCAGCCGTCGGGCAGCTCGTCGGGGGATCGTTAAATGTGTGCCTTTGAGTGTGGAGGCACCAGTTAATCGTTGGTGCCCCGTCGGCTGTGCATGCAGGCCAATATGGACGATCTCGTCCATATTTGCCTGCACTTCTATGGGGCCGGGTGATGGGGGGAGTGAAGAAACTCTACTCCCCCCGTCACTGCCCCCCCCCCCCCCCCACCGCCGGGTCGCCCGTATCCGCCGTCGGGCAGCTCGGCGGCGGATCGTTAAATGTGTAGGGCCCCTCAGAATATCCCAGCTCCTCTTTCCCTTTCAGTGATGATTTTAACATCAGGGATTGTTTCCTATCCTTGTAGAGTTTTGCTTTCGGTGTAAAACATTTTAATAACATACAAGTGCTACAATTGTTTGATATAGTCCTGTTCACACAAAATGTTATCTAACAAAAATACGCAAGCAAGCATAAACTATTTTCCTGCTTTATTGCCACAGTAGACATGTGAATTCTGCTGATTTCATGCTGTTTAGTTAATCATGATGACTAAATACGTTTTTTTTCTTCTTTATTCTAGGTAAGTAACTTGTTAATATTCCCTTTTTCTTCTGCCGGAGGACATGCCTCGTGCTGGGATTACTCATCTTGCTGTATGTATGCTTTAGCTTGCAATGTAATTGCTGTCGTACTGTACTCCACTCAGATTTTGCAAGTTGTTTCCAAGATAATTGTACTGATGTCTGTTATTGTGACAACATATTATCAGCTGTATTGCTAATTCACAACCCGTTATGTGTGTAGATATTTCAGAGCATAGAATAGAGCTTTTCAAATGGAAGTCGGTTTGACAAAAAATGTTATCTGGGGCCTATTTATCATTGTCATGGGATACTTTTCACCGGAGCAATTCAGCATTGCTCCAGTGCAGGGACTGCTGCTCTGAAAAGCAGTAGTCCCCGCGACCAGTAACACTTCCACTTCAGTAGCAGCGTTACTTCTCCAGCACGGGCATCATGGTGTCTGCATTCTGACTGTTGACACTTAGGCCCAGATTTATCAAGCCTTGGAGAGTGATAAATAGCACGGTGATAAAGTACCAACCAATCAGCTCCTGTCATTTTTCAAACACAGCCTGTAACATGGAAGTTAGGAGCTGATTGGTTGGTACTTTATCAACCTGCTATTTATCACTCTCCAAGGTTTGATAAATGGGGGCCTTCATTTGTATTCCATCTGTATAGAGGTTCATAGAACTGTATGATATCTATGTCCAGCGGTCAGGTCATGTTGGTGGGTGTAGTGTCCTATATCAATACAGAGTGTAATAGAACTGTACTATTATATCTGTGTCCAGCAGTCAGGTCATGTTGGTGAGTGTAGTGTCCTATATCTATACAGAGTGTACTAGAAATGTATTATATATATGTCCAGTGGTCAGGTCATGTTGGTGAGTGTAGTGTCCTATATCTATACAGAGTGTAATAGAACTGTATGATATCTATGTCCAGTGGTCAGGTTATGTTGGTGAGTGTAGTGTCCTATATCTATACAGAGTGTAATAGAACTGTACTATTATATGTGTCCAGCAGTCGGGTCATGTTGGTGAGTGTAGTGTCCTATATCTATACAGAGTGTACTAGAAATGTATTACAGGTTGAGTCTCCCTTATCCAAAATGCTTGGGACCAGAGGTATTTTGGATATGGGATTTTTCCATATTTTGGAATAACTGCATACCATAATCAGATATCATGGTGATGGGACCTAAATCTAAGTACAGAATGCATTTATGTTACATATACACCTTATACACAGAGCCTGAAGGTCATTTTAACCAATATTTTTTATAACTTTGTGCATTAAACAAAGCGTGTCTACATTCACACAATTCATTTATGTTTCATATACACCTTATACACACAGCCTGAAGGTCATTTAATACAATATTTTTAATAACTCTGTGTATTAAACAAAGTTTGTGTACATTGAGCCATCAAAAAACAAAGGTTTCACTATCTCACTCTCACTCAAAAAAGTCCGTATTTCGGAATATTCCGTATTTCGGAATATTTGGATATGGGATACTCAACCTGTATATCTATGTCCAGTGGGTGTAGTGTCCTATATCTATGCAGAGTGTAATAGAACTATATTATGTTCATATAATGTTGTGTAGGTGTAGTATCATATTCAGAGGTTAGTTGATGTGTAATTGTAGTGTCTTATATCGGTATAGAATAACAGAAGTGTTCAACTGTATGTCATTTTTTTTGTTGACTGGGTGTATGTAGTGTTTTATAGTGTTCTTCTCCCAGCTCATTGAGGGTGAAACATATCAAACTGTGGAGAGAAATAAAGTGGAGAAGTTTCCTGGAGCAAGTAACTGTCATTTTGTAGACTGTTCTGTTTAAATGACAGTTAGAAGCTGATTGTTTCTCCCCAAAGTTTGATACATCTCCCCCAGAGGGATCTGCTGATAAATCTCCCCCAGAAGCCATCTGCTTAACAGCCATGGAAATAGTGTTCATGGATTGGCAAGTATGATATAACTCTGCCACATCTAAACTATTCCTAAACTATTTTCTGTAGGGAGGGATACGGAGCATTGTGTGCTTTTTATGTGGGTAATTGTGCCTCATTTTTCCAGCATACTGTATGTAAATGTACAGAGTGAATAGACATCTGTCACATAACAGCCTACGTGCCGTCAGTCTGTTTTGTGTAGTGTGCTAACAGGTGACTGTGAATGTTTTACTCCTCGGTGCCCCAATTTATATTATAATGAAAGAAACATTACTGTAGCTTAGAACACTAAATAATTTTCCTGAAATAAAACAACTAGCTTGGTTGGAGCTTTTCTCTAGGTCTTTGCAAACCCTTTGTCTTGCAGGATGGGATTGCTGATTTAAACTGATCCCAGGAATGTGCGTCTGTGGATGAGGGAAGCTGCAAACTGAACAGTGGGATAGTCCGTCATGAGGTTTCAGGGCTAGTCCACGACTGTATTATTAATATCCATGCCACAGTAATCCTAAAATAATGATGGGTTCGTTAAAAGCAGATGAATGCAGACAGATCTGTCTGGGGTACTCAGTAAGGGTTAGGACACCAGTGCTACTGTATATATGAGAACAAAGCACAATGTAATTGTTTAGAACAAATAATAATAACAAATATATCCGAGTAGTGTGTCTTGTAAGTATTTATGGGGGGGGGGGGGTATTCAATTAGAGAAAAAACATAGGGTACGAAAAACGATAATTTTTCTCACTTTTTTTCCGATGTTTCACAGATTTTTTTTTTACAGGTTATCCAATTTGGATTGCCCGCAAAAAAATAACTTCCCTTCTGAAAACACACAGATTCAGTGAAACACAGGGCTATTTCCAGGGATTTGGTTTCGCCTGCCTGAGGCAGGTGAAACAAAATCCCTGGTAAGCCACGTCTCGCACCGGCTTATCGGGGCTAATTGGATAGCCCCCGGCTGGACAATTACCTATGGTAAATTACCGCGGCTAATTGTATACCCGCCCTAAGAGTGTAAAAAGTTTTTTTATTCTTATGTTTGTTCAGTCATTTGTAAATGATTTTAATACGTGGTGTTTATTTTATGTGTATTTATTAAGCATCAGTGATTTGTAAGCTCCACTAATGCTCAAAGATGATGATTCTGAGTCAGATGGATCCCTGTGCGCGGATACAAATGGCAAGCTTCAGCATAATGTCCGTCCTATTCTGAGTCTCACAGATCTTGGCCGGATCTGTCAGACCGTGAAATTGAGTGCTCCAGGGCAATACAAGTGCACGGAACCACACTGGGTGGGTAGCTGAATCTCCTCACTGAATCTCCGTGTGTATGGGGAATGGAGGCCTGTTTCTCATGGATCTCTTGCGCCTAGCATGTGGCTGGTGAAATCTCTGCCACTAATGGTGACGGGTGCTGCGGCTGGTGTAAAATCAATGGGCAACACAAGCTTCTGCATACAGATGCCTGGACCCCGCATTAGCCTTATACAGTCTGGCATTAGCATAAGGTAGTAAATCAGGCTTCCACAGCTGCCCCCAACTGCATGGACTCAGAGGGGGTAATTCCAAGTTGATCGCAGCAGGATATTTTTTAGCAGTTGGGCAAAACCATGTGCACTGCAGGGGGGGCAGATATAACATTTGCAGAGAGAGTCAGATTTGGGTGGGTTATTTTGTTTCTGTGCAGGGTAAATACTGGCTGCTTTATTTTTTCACTGCAATTTAGATTGCAGATTGAACTCACCCCACCCAAATCTACTTCTCTCTGCACATGTTATATCTGCCCCCCCTGCAGTGCACATGGTTTTGCCCAACTGCTAAAAAATATCCTGCTGCGATCAACTTGGAATTACCCCCAGAGTTAGGCCCAATGTGAGCAGCATTTGCAATTAACTAACGCAATTCTTGCATCCCTTACAATGCATTTCCACCTAAAATCTGCTTTCGGGAGATTAGCTTTCCATCTTTTTAATGCCTACTTGCCTACTGAACGGTTTCCAAATACTGAGTGGTGCTCCGAGCCGGGGTTTGGATCATAGCATAGACAGTAACTTGGTCGACCACTATTGGTCGACAGTGACTAGGTCGACACCTGAAATAGGTGGACATAAACAAGGCCAACATGGAAAAAGGTTGACTTGCGTTTTTTAAGGTTTTTTTGGTGTCGATTTCTTTGTAAAGTGACCGGGAACCCCAATTAGTGCATCGTGTCTCCTCGCTTGGCTCTCTTCGCTCGCCATGCTTCGGGCAAGGTGCCTCGCTCTGCTACCACTGCGCTCGGCACAGGTTACTATTCCCAATCGTAGTCCACTTGGATCGTAATGTATTAAAAAGCTCAAAAATAAAATGTGAAAAACTCATGTCGACATTTTCCTATGTCGACCTTGTTCAGGTCGACCTAGTGACCATGTCGACCAATAGTGGTCGACCTAATGACTGTCAACCTAAGTACTGTCGACCAAAGGACAGGATACCCTCCCCACCGCCTTGAACAGCATTCAAGGGTCCCTCAGCTGCCTGTAATCTGCCCCACGCATGCAACTTCCTGAATAAAGTGGGCGGGCCAGGCAGCCGATGACGCAATTCGCATCTTCCCCCCCACTTTACTGTGCCGGTCTAGACATTGTATAGCGGGGTGAAGATTACATGGTCCCTCCCCACGCCCCCTATGCACCCCCTGCACCCCCTATTTCCTCCCCGCTGTGCCAACCAGGCTGCCTGCTCCTCTGGGAAGCCAGAAAGTCTGCATCTATGTTCTAATGATTCCTCGTCAGAGCTTTGAAAGAATAAGAAGAAAAGTGTTTTATTGTATGACCAGACATTCATCATTTGGGAATCCAAAGCATTTATTGTGCACAGTTACATTTTGCCATTAGTTAATATATTACTTTATGTACACAAATTACTTAATGTGCAGCTAATGAAGTTACAGCTTTACTTTGTGAAGTAGAACTCTTAGTTACAGTAATTGAAAGTGTCAAACTGTTTCTCTTCTGTTCTACATCTTAATTGATGGTGTTTGTGCTTATTTGTCTGTAATTTGTAAATGCTGAAAAACTGGAGTTTCAAAACTAAACAGTGATTTTTCAATTATTTCTTTTAAAACAAAAAATTAAAGATTATTATTATTATTATTATTATTATTATTATTATTATTATTATTATTATTATTATGTTATACAAATAGTCATATAATTATTTCTGCTATTTTTAGTATTTGATCCCCTGTAAGAGAAGTGTTGCTTTAAATGATAGTAGAACACATATACATGAATTACATGTGCTAACAGTTTATAAATTTAGGGGCCTATTTATCATTAAATATTTGCGGCATGTTCCCAGAAAATACCCATTTTCAGGGTATACTGTACCTGCAAATATTAAGTATCATCCCAATGTATGAATTGGTTGTGAAAGCAGCCGCAGCCCCCATAGGGTTCTATGGAGGATGCAATGCTGTAAGATTTGCCAAGCTGCATTCAATAGTTTGGCTAATGCCATCTGAAAATGGCATTGTGCGGCTGTAGTGTATGTGCTACACTTTCAGTAGCCTGTGCAGGAGGACCAGGAGAGGAGTGAAGAGACTGCTGATGAGGTCTCTTCACTCCAAACACATCTCAGGGATGGGCCCCTGGGGCAGATGTATTAAGCCTGGAGAAGGGATAAAGGAGTGATAAAACAGTGATAAGTGCAAGGTGATAACGCACCTAAAGGGGGGTACTCACGGAGCGATTGCTGCTTAAAATCTAAGCAATCTGACTAGATTGCTTAGATTTTAAGCACGATCGCTCCGTGTGTAGCCCCCTCAGCGATAGCGTTGAGCAGCCCCGCGCATCGCTATCGCTGCTGCTAGATTGGCCTGCATGCAGGCCAATCTAGCGTGTCGCTCACTTCACCCGCTGGGTGAAGTGAGCGCCCCCCCCCCGTCTCCCCCCGCACGCTCAGCTGAGCGCCGGGAGAGATGTGTGCTGAGCTGAGCGCCGGGAGAGATGTGTGCTGAGCGGTTCGCTCAGCACACATCTCTCTGACATCGGCCAGTGAGTACTGGCCTTAACTGTCGTTTTTCAAATCCGTAATGATTGACTGGTGCGTTATCACCTTGCGCTTATCACTGCTTTATCACTTCTTTATCCCTTCTCCAGATTAATACATCTGCCCCCCTGTCCCTTCCCGACAGGATGGGATCCCAGCGGTCAATATACCGATGCCGGGATCCCAAAGGAAGATGCAATACCGGCGTCTACACACCGACGCTGCTTGGAATGCCGGCGTCACATTACTGACAGCCAGCATCCTGATAGCCCTCACACTGGGACGAGCTGGCGATGGAGCACGCGGGGGAGGGGGCGGTTAGATTTAGGCAGGAGAAGGGGGGTTAGGGTTAGGGAGCAGGGATGGAAAGTTTAGGGACCGGGGAGAGAGGTTAGGGTTAGGCACTTAGAAGGGGAGGTTAGGGTTAGGCATCCAGCGAGGAGGGCTAGGTTTAGGCAGCGGGGAAGGGAGGGGTAAGTTTAAGCACCAAGCGGAGAGGGTTAGGGTTAGGCACCCACATGGGAGGGTTAGGATAGGGAAAAGGTGAGGGTTAGGGGGATTAATGGGGGTCTGTTAGGATTCTGATAGACAGGGTGCTGCTGTCGGTAGACTGACAGCCGGCATTCCGTCCATCGGAAAATCATACTGAACCGTCCCTACATGTGCTCTTTGGTATATCAGGGCGGTATTATCACATACTGCAATGCAATTTTGTGTGCTGATATCGCATCCAGATCACACTGCAAACATGTTAGTTCCATCACTTTCACACTTGTGTGTGTATATGAGTGATACAGCAGTATTAGAAGCACAGTATATGTCACTGAGGCTTCTGTCCTATATAGAACAAATGAATGCAGATAAGAGACTGGGAAAATAAATCGGAATAGTGTTATTCTTTAGAATATTACAGTGATCTGTTCTAGAATTTGAATATGATATATATATATATATATATATATATATATATATATATATATATAATTAAGTAGGTCAGGATCCCTACTCCTTATAATGGAGTAGGGATCCATGGTTCAGGGTAATGGCACATAAGTAATTAAAATGTAATCTTTAATTAAACAGCTGGTTTCTTCCTCATATGCCCAAATGCACTACAAACTGCATCACAGGGCGTACTATACACCCAAATTGCCGCTTTCTACCGAAGTCTCTGACAACTCAAACTGTTTTAAATGCCCTGTTTCAGATGCTGATTTAGTGCTTTGTATATAGACATGCCGGGTGGATCAAATGTTTATATCGGTACTGTTCTTGTCATATCATTTAAGGTGCATATTGTAGGAGTTGGGCGTTTTGGAATCATTACACTTTATTGGACTCTAGTACTTGTCAGCAAGGTATTTGTTTATTTTAGCACGTATTACTGCGGCCTCAAAGAAAATGATATTGTCCCAATGGATTCATACTGATCCCATTCCCATTTCTCTCATGCAACCCCGTCTACTTTACCTGTATCAAATGGACTGGCAAGAGTGCTCTCATGATCTTGAGTCGACAACTTTTTTTTTTCTAATTGGCTTTCTTATATGCTCACATTACCACCCTATTAGTAAGGCAGTTAGACTGTCCACATAGTAAAATACAGAGGTGGTATCCAGGGATGTGCGGTGAGGTAAATGGCTCAGGAGGTACTGGCTAGTACCAGAGCCAGGTTTATACACAATATATGAGCCAAAGGGTGCATACTGTATGGGCATAATACACAGGTGCAGCAGTATAAACGCCTGGATATTTGGTGAGTTTTGATCAGAGATGTGTGGAAAAGATAGGTGCCTCACCTGCCATGGACTTTTTACTCCCTAGTTTTGACTATAAAAATCATTAGAATAATACAGAAAAGATATTTCTAACATATTCAGGGTCGACAGTGTCTAGGTTGACACTCATTAGGTCGACACCTATTGATCGACAGTGGCTAGGTTGACACTAGAAATAGGTCGACATGAAAAAAGTTTGACATGAGGTTTTCATGTTTTTTTGGTGTCGTTTTCCTCGTAAAGTGACGGGGAACCCCAGTTAGTGCACCGCGTCGCCTCACATGGCTCGCTTAGCTCACCATGCTTCGGGCAAGGTGCCTCACTCCGCTACCGCTGCACTCGGCACAGGTTACTATTCTCAGTCGTAATCCACGTGGATCATAAAGTATGAAAAAGTTCAAAAAAAGAAAAAATTTGAAAAACTCATGCCGACCTTTTTTTGTTGTTGCATGTCGACCATGTTCATGTCGACCTAATGGTCATGTTGACCTATTTCTAGTGTCGACCTTATCACTGTCGACCAATGGGTGTTGACCTAATGGGTGTTGACCTAAGTGGTGTCGACCCAGAGTCCGGATACCATACTTTATGTAGTCAAAACTCTTGCTTATACATTAGTATAACAGGAAAGGCTCTGCCTCACCCCACCGCATGTCACTCATCTAGAGCAGGCTTTTTCAACCAGTGTGCCGTGGCACACTAGTGTGCCGCGGAGCCAGAGCAGCTTCCTGTACAATGAACTGTTGGCCCGGGCTCTCTTTAGAGGATCAGTCATGCTCCGGCCGTGACCTATGCCTTGATGACGGCCGCCGCGTCTCACCACCCAGCCAGCCCACCCGCCTGCATACACATCTACCAGTTCCCGCCTGCATACACAGCTTTCCTTGCCCACCCACATCCACATCTGCCCGACCGCCCGCTGCTCAGTATTCGCAGCACTCCGCTATGAACAACCCCCACCACTGAGGGACAGGGAGGAGGACAGCTGACCTGTAGGGGCTATTATTTGTTGTGTTATTTCTCCTTTGGGGAGCAATAGGATTTATGGATTTATGGGGGGCACAATGTGAATAATTCATGTGGGGAGCAATATTATTTATGTGGGGAGCAATGCGATTGTTTTTTCTGTGTAGGCCAATGTGTGGATTTATTTATTTTTTTACTGTGAGGGCCAATGTGTTTTTTTGTTTTTTTCTGTGGGGAACTGATGGTGTACCTAGGCTATTTTAAAATATTGTTCGGTGTGCCGCGAGTAAAAAAAAAAAAGGTTGAAAATCACTGATCTAGAGGGTCGCCCCCGTTCTAGCCATGTCACTCCCTTAGTAATAGTGAGGCTGTTCTTTTTATCCTCCATTGTCTGTATGTTTTATCACGGGATCGTCAACCCAATCTTTTCCTTTATTTTTATAGACTTTGTTTTTTTGTTTTTTTTGTGTATATCTGTAGACTGTCAGGATTGTATGGTTTTGTGTTTCTTTTGCTAGATTTCTCTACGCCAACCCATGTCAAATGTCCATTTGTAGTGTGTGTGTCCCCCCCCCCCCCCCCTCAATAAAAATATATGTAAATAAAAAAAGTAATCTTTTACACGTGGTGCTTAGTGGCATATGGCACTGAGACATTGTTATGAATGGGTATCTGTAGTGAGAGGAGAAAAGCCTAGACATGCATGTAAAATATTTTATTAATCCACAATTAAAAGCAGAGGGCAGACACACATACGTCAGTCTAAAAGAGGTCATTGGCATCGGTCTCGAAGGTCAGCATGTTAGTTACTCAGTATTAAGGTCATGATAAAATTGGCAGTGCCAGATATCCCTAGCGATGTACAGTTCCCATTACTACTGCATTATTAGTGTCTTAGACATTAATCCTTTGCTGCCTGCTGTTTAATCATTTGTGTGACATGGAACATTGTTTAGCTTTGTCGCGGTGGCAGGTTTGTAGTTGTGTTTTATGTTGTGCGATATACCTGAAGGGGAAATACTGAATGAATAATTTAATTAATTAATTGGTTTATTTTATAATTAACACAGGGTAGCCTTTTGTGCTTGTCTCAGGCCGGTGTCCTGTGTGCCATCTGCACATATTACAGCTTCCTGTGCCTCCCTCTTCATACATAACCTGTAATGGGGTAAATATTTCGCTATCTAACGTAAGCTAATTTAATACATTCTCTTTGGAGCACTGTGAATATTTATTGATGTAAAAAAAGTGTGGATTTGGCTGTTAAATGGCATTAATATCAATGAAAGAATAAAAACCCATAGGCTCATGACCTTGGTGAGCAGCCCCATTGTACTGTGGGAGTGATTCAGAGCTAATCGTAGATGTGCTTAATTTAGGCTAGTCTGCCCCGCATGTCAGACCCCCCCCTCCGCGCATGGGTGTGAAAGCATTGCGCGGCGGCGATGCTTTCGCACCCGCCAAGTAGCTCCCTGCCTGCATACCCTAGCTGCGTTGGCAGGCGGCTACCTGCTGCGCCCTGGGTCGCAGCGGCTGCGTGTGATGCTGTCCGGACCGTGCCCCCCCAACGGCGTTCTTACACCGTTGGCACGCTCCCGCCTCGCCACCGCCTCTGCCTGTCAATCAGGCAGAGGCGATCGCACTAACTGTGTGCCGATGCGCAGTGTGCCCGCTGCGCCAGCGCACTCCACAAAAGCCTTCAGAGTGTGATCGCTGCTGTTGCAGCGATCGCCTCTGAAACACCCCCTGTATACGCTGTTATATGTAATGAGTTGTGTTGTGTTTTGTCCTCACCTTGTCGGCAGCATCGTCACTGTTGCTATTGAGAATTAAAATCTCGCCCTGATTAATCTAGGCCAGCTAAATTATTTCTACCCTTTAGTTATTGTTATTGAATTGAGATTGAGACACGTAACCTACCTGCCTCCTTTTTGAGTTTCGGCTAAGATGATGCACCGACAGTACTGTATTCACTAGGTGCAGTCATAGGTCACCTGACATATTTGTTGTTGCCCCTACAAAGACATGACCTTTATCCCAGACTTAGTGCTTGTAGAGGTTTGTAAGTATACTGCAATCTGATTGGAGAAATGCTGCAGCTCGTCCAATCAACTGCATGGATTATTGTGAATGCATTCACTGTATAAGAAGACTGTATTACGTATGGTATCTGAGTTCATTGCATGTGGAAAACCTGTGCACTGGCCACAGAAATAAGAACACAGAGAGTGACAGACCTCAGCTGTATTTGTTTTATTACATTCTTTATTTATTGCTCATAAACAACATGTTACAATAAATGGAACCAGAAGGCTCAAAGCTAAACACGGATAAAAAGACATAAACACAAATATCTTCCAACGTCCAAAATAGGAGCAAGCGTGTTTTGCAGTGGGATCACGGGACTGTACAGGATGTGTTACTGGGGTCTGGGACTCAAGGTCGACCCACTTAAGTCGACACACCTTAGGTCGCCGCCTGAATAGGTCAACATGGACAAAAGGTCGACATGGAAAAAGGTTGACATGAATATTTTTATGTTTTTTATGTTTTTTGGTGTCGTTTTCTCCGTAATGTGACCGGGAACCCCAATTAGTGCACCGTGTCCCCTCGCATGGCTCGTTTCGCTCGCCATGCTTCGGGCAAGGTGCCTCGCTCCACTGCCGCTTCGCTCAGCACAGGTTACCGTTCCCAATTGTAGTCCATGTGGATCGTAAAGTATGAAAAAGTAAAATCAAAATAAAGTTAAAAACTCATGTCGACCTTTTTCCAAGTCGACCTTGTTCATGTCGACCTTTTGTCCATGTCAATCTATTTCAGGTGTCGCCCCTAAGGCGTGTCGACCTTATTGGTGTCGACCTTTTGTCCGGATACCGTGTTACTTCGGGGGTAGGCAATCTGTAGCACCCCAGCTGCTGTGGAACTACACATCCCAGCATGCCCTGCTACAGTGTGCTGTTAAGACATGCTAAAACTGTGGCAAAGCATGCTGGGATGTGCAGTACCACAGCAGCTGGAGTACCGGAGTTGCCTACCCCTGTGTTACTGTTTTGTACAACACCAGAAGGTAAAGAGATCCCATTAAGAGCCAATCTTGGACATGGTCTAATGACAGATTACTGTGGTTGGAGATGGGGGAGGTGGGATTGTGAAGACATGTGAAGTATGTTTTGTATATTTTAGGGACATGGTCTCCTCTGCAGTGTTCTGCTATGTACCATACTATGTACCATAACACAGAGGTGACACTGAAATTTAGAACAGTAATAGGTCATGGTCACAACTAGTAACATACAGACCACTTTCCCCGTGAACAATGCAGTGAGGGGTAGGGATGGCCATTGACCATGGTTGTTCCAAAAAATATAAAATAAGAAGAAGAAATGGGGGGGGAAACATTGATGGTATATAACCGATGTTGAGTAGTTTTACCATCGATGGGGGCGAACCAGATAGTTTCCCACCATCGATGGTACAGAACCACCTGATGATTTTGTTTTTTCTATAAGGTGGCGGGACATAGAGCATAGATCCGCCCCCAACACCCATGAAACCCCACCCCAAGACTCTGGTTGGCCCACAGCCCAGTGAATAGTAGAGCATGGATGACCATCTGTGGGTGAAACCATCAATGGTTCCCTTGTAGATGGTTTTATACGTTCAAGGTTAACCATCATGGCATGCTGGGGGTGTGGCTGTGGCATAATGACTCCTTGGTAGGGTGGGATAACTCAATCCTATTGAAATCTTGATAGTGCCCATACAGATTGAGCCTCGCTCATCTAGCCTTCTCTGCTGCGCCTAGGTGCACCAAGGTTTATTAGCATAAGCCTTTCACCTATTGTTCTCAGCTGCAATACAATATAGAGAAAACAATACAGCAGGGGATTAAATCATAGCATTATAGCAAGTCTGACAGCACTGGCTCAGTTAATCCTATTAAAGGGATAGATGAGCAGGGCTCCATCTGTACATCACCTCAAGCGATTGTAATTTTACAAGTCATATGTAGAAAATGTAAACAATGGGCGGTGCTAATACTTGCCACCCACTTATGTTAATAGGTTTTTTTTTAAATGAAAGAAAATAAGGGTGAGGTTACCCTCTCCCCCCCCCCCCCTCCCCCCCTTCTCCCCAAAAGCATAATCAGCATAATCAGCACTGGGCTCTTTGAGCCTGTATGGTTTATAATTGTGTGTATATTTAATGAACCATCTCTTGGAGCTGGCCCTGGTTCTACAAATATAGGGAACAAAATGAGTAGTGGTCCCCCATATTTTTAAAACTAGCATCAGATTTCACTAGCAGGGGGGTAATGTCACAGCCAGGGACACACCTGACAGGGTCACCCCGGCCAAAGCATTTGCCCCCTAACTAGTCAGCCCAGGCCGGGGATTCCTGGGGAAGTGTGGACCCCCCTTTCCCCCCAATAAAGGGGTTCTCCCTCTCCAGGGCACCCAAGGCCTGGGCTGAAGCCCAGGGCTATCCCCCGCACCCCTGGGCGGTGGGTGCAGGGTTTATAGCTTGTGATACTGTAAAAAAATATCCTTTACAGTGGGACTACAGGTCCCAGCAAGCCTACTTCGCATGGCAGTACTTCTGCACCTTCACCTGGGGGGAGGGGGCAGGGCGGCCTGTACGGCTCTTTTGCATGGCTGCCTCCTCCCCTGGCCTTCCTCCAGAGTCTTCATCTGTGATCTTCACTTGGGCAGTGGCCATGTGAGCTCTTTTGCATTGGCTGCAGCCCCCCAAGACCCTGGAGTCTTCAGGAGCTCTTCTCAGCCGTTCCTCTGCTGTCGGACTGCCTGTCCCCTGTCTCACGCTGGGTAATATACCCAGGCCAAGGGGGCGGGGTGATGACCATCTTGAATTTTAAAAATGGCGCTGTGTGCAAGAAACCACATCGGCTGTCATGCGCAGCCACTCATATGCAGGCGCTCCCAGTCCCTCTCCATTTCTGGGGCTGCGGTGGGTCTCACAAGGTGTATGATCAGAGGCAGCGGCAGCTCAAATATGGGAGCTGGCGGCTGCAGGAGCGCTTCCACTCCCTTATTGCAGAGGTGGTGGGGGGCTGGCGGGTCTCACAGGCTGGGGGCTGTGTAACAGCAAATTCCTCCTGCGGCACCGCTCCGCGTCCCTTACAGAGGCGACGGTGGGAGACAGGCGCCGGCGGACAGCACAACTTTCACTACTCCCTCACTGAATAAAACGGCCGTACGTGGGGGTGTGCTGCCGGGTGGTACGTCTTCAGTTCAGTTGCGCTGTGGGCAAGGCACCATCGGCACACACCTAGTTACGGCCCTGGCCATACACTACAGATAAAGCCGTGATAAATCATGATTTTTCAACATGTTTAAAAATCATGATTTGGCGATTCTGATTTTTTTTTATCGGAATCGCCATTAGGGGAGCTCATACATCAGCGATTGATTGTGGCAAACATCTCTAGAATGGCGGATTGTCACAATTTATCGCAGGTGTAAGGGCCCCTTAACACAGCCTGTAACATGGCAGTTAGGAGCTGGTTGGTTGCTACTTTATCCCTCCACTTTATCACTTTCCAAGGCTTAGTACGTATCCTCTGTGTCTATGATTTTACTTAGAGGCTCCTGCCTTTGCTTGGGTAATACATATCTCCCACATGCTTCATTTGGCCTGCCGAATTAAGTAGAACAGATGTAGGAATCTGTTGTTATAAATGTTTCAGAAGTTTCATAGTGTGAAATGAGCACAGGGAGTTACAGATTGGTGAGAAAAATAGAAAATGGAACACATGGGAGCGTGGGTGCTTGTATAGTAACTTGTGTAAGTATATTGAGTGTAATCATTTAATTAAGAAAGACTTCGAATTTGTTTAATCGTCATCTGCTCCAAAATCTTCCCCGACTTTCCACATGTGACTTTTACAGTGCAGTGTGATCACACAGTAAATAATTGTGCAATCTGTAAATTGATCACTAGATGTCATCAGTGTTCACAAGAATATGGACAGTACAGCTTCAAGGTAAAGAGATGTTTGTTGGCCTATTCATTTTAGTATTAACCTTTATTTATATTAAGCAGCGCCAACCAATTACACAGCGCTTTACAGAGATTGTGTAATTAATCGTGCCCCCATAGATCTTACAATCTAAGAAGCTAATTCCGAGCTAGATAATAGAGCTTTATGTTCGCCTTATACTGTAAATTAAACTTTATGAAAAAAAATTATATAGTTTGAAGTTTCAAACTTTTCCCACCTGGGAGAGGGGACTGTGGGGTTACTTCAGACTGGATCGCTGGAGATGCAGCAATCGCAGTCTTTATCTTTTTGTGGAGTGCGCACGCACAGCTGTCGCACTGCACTTGTGCACCCCGGGAGCCCAGTGAGATGCTATGAGCATCTCTGGGCTGCGATCGCCTCTGATTGACAGGCAGAGGCGGTCGTGGGGCGGGAGGGGGCGTGCCAACGGCGTTAGAACGCCGTCGGCGGGGAGCACTTCGGACAATGGAGGAGTGTCCGGAACGTTGGGTGGGGGGCCGCAGCGGCTGTGTGACATCACATGCAGCTGCTGCGACCCGGGACACGGCCAGCATCTTCTTGCCAGAGCACAGGAGCTGCGCTGGCAGGGAGCTACTCACCAGGTACAAAGGCATGCTTTTGTACCTGGGGGGGGGGGGGGGATTAGAGGCCTGACATGCAGAGCAGACTAGCCCTGTGCTGGGCGTCTCCCCGCATGTCAGAGTAACTGATCGTAGATGTGCTAAATTTAGCACATCTATGATCAGGTCTGAATTACCCTCTTTGTTGTACTACTAATGTGCGAACAGAAAAATCTACTCACTTACAATATTTCTCATACGTCCTAGAGGATGCTGGGGACTCCAAAAGGACCATGGGGTATAGACGGATCCGCAGGAGCTTGGGCACACTATAAAGACTTAAACTGGGTGTGAACTGGCTCCTCCCTCTATGCCCCTCCTCCAGACCTCAGTTAGACTTTGTGCCCAGGAGTGATGGGCCACACACTAGGGGAGCTCTCCTGAGTTTCTCTGAAAGACTTTGTTAGGTGTTTTATTTTCAGGCAGACCTGCTGGCTACAGGCTCCCTGCATCGTGGGAATGAGGGGAGAGAAGCAGGACCCACTTCTTCTTCGTTTAAAGGCTCTGCTTCTCGGCTACTGGACACCATTAGCTCCAGAGGGTTCGATCACTTGGTGCGCCTAGCTGCTTGTTCCCGGAGCCACGCCGTCAATCCCCTCACGACAGCCAGAAGAAAGAAGCCGGGTGAGTATTGGAAGAAAAGAAGACTTCAGTAACGGAGGTAACAGCAGCGGTAGGGCTGCGCTGCAGGCTCCCACACACCAACGTCTCTGGCAGGGTGCAGGGCGCTGGGGGTGAGCGCCCTGGGGGCATGTTGCTGACGGTCTACAATGCTGGCGGGGGACATATTACGGTGCCTGGGCACAGCGTATGTTCACCCCGCCAGGGTGCTGCAGGGGGGAGAGACAGCAGTAGCGCTGACTCCCTGCTCCCGCGCTTACCATCACCTGCAGGGCGCTGGGGGGGGGGGGGAGCGCCCTGGGCAGCATATAGCATAAATTCTGTACTTCACTGGCGGGGGGACATACTTTGGTGCCCGCCCCGCCAGTACGCAGTGAACGGGAGGGAGCAGCAGCGCTCTCTGCTCCCGCTCCACGTCGGCCTGCAGGGTGCAGGGCGCTGGGGGGGAGCGCTCTGGGCGGCATTTATAAAAGGATCCCGGGCGGGGGAGCATACCCGGACACCGGGTGTCTTCGCCCCGCTGGGAGACCACAGCGTGCACGCCTCGGTCCATAGCTCTCTGGGCTGCGTTGGGACAAAAAGTAAGTTATACAGGGGGTTACCCCCTGTATATAGGGTCCCCAGCTAGTTTTTAGGGTATTATATATTTATATAATTGAGCGGGCTTAAGCGCGCCGTGAGGGGGCAGAGCTTAGCCCTCACAGAGGAGTCAGCGCCATTTTCCTCATGCTATATGGGTGTCATATAGCATTATGTTTAATAATGGACGCATAATCCTTGTTGTGATACATAAATTCACTGTTTCCCTGTTTTTTACCCACTATCGGTTAGTCGACATATGTCGACAGGTGTGAGGGCTTTGTCACAAGCTGCTGTGGGGATAACTGTCGGCTTCGCCGACGCTTGGCGGTACTTGATTCGAAAAATGAAGTATTAGGTTGGTTTTGTGTGCTTGAAAACAAGTAAACACGCTAGGGGAGACACAGTTGTTGGTGGATGCCCTGTCGGCATCAACGGTATTGCCGGGGTAAAAAAATTAACAGGCTGTTATTGCCTTGTACCTGTATTTGTGTGTGTGTGTGTGTGTGTGTGTGTGTGTGTATATATATATATATATATATATATATATATATATAGGTATATAGGTATATGTGGGGGGAGTGTTATTGAAATTGTATATGTATACTTCCCTCGGGTTTCCAAGATTATTATTATTTTTTGCCCGCTTACTATTCCTTGCTGTCGACATTTACTCAGTTTCTGTCGACAATAACGTTCCTGGTAGATCCACATCGGGGGCACGTCAGTACATGGTCATACACATTCACAACACATTACTGGGACCTGACGGGTCTGGACAATCCACTTGCGTATAGGTTATATCTATATGTATATATATGTAGATATATATTTATATATGCATGGTTAGGATATGTGTGTTTTATTGTGTATTACATTATGTATATCCATGAATGCTAAGATAATGGTATTCTTCTCATGTGCTGATCGCTCTGTTGATTAAGCTCTAGATTGGCCGTGACGAGTTGGTTTTCGATCCTCTCAAGGAGTCCGAATATTATTCTCTTCCCGACGCGGAGAGAACATTACGGCAGTCAACTCCTGGTCGACGCAGAGCCCGGTCGCAAAGGATCATACACAGGAAGCTACGTGATATTTTATTTCTATACTTTGGCCTTATTTGCATTGCATGCACATGAGGGAGTGTTGTATTTGGGTAGGCATCCGATAGAATTACCCTACCCAGAGTGGGTAAGCTTGCTTATGTTGATTCTACTTTATAACATTGCAGCAGGCTGCCGCGTGACAGCAGGAGGTGTAGCCGGGAAAATGCTGAGGTTGTCTCCGAGAGATACTCGGGGGAGGTATACAGCTGTTTGGTGAGCCCTCTGTTCAGTCACTCTCGGCGGATACAACTGGTAAGTCTAACTTCATGAGTTAGCCTCCTTCACAACGGTTGGTGACGCATTTTTTTGTTGAATGCAGTCGTTTTAACCGGTTTGATACCGTTCTTTTTTCCTTTTCTGTGCAGACAGTGGAAGGTTGAAAGGTAAGAGTTCTGCAGCCTTGGTAGGTTCGCAGAAGTGGATGTCGTTTTCTGTTTCCAACACATCCACCACTTGTTGCTGAGTCTATCTGGCTAGTTCCCACTCCGGTGAGCGCTCGTCTAATAATTTCAGTTAGTCCAGGAATAGACTAAGACTTGTGAGTTATTTATAGAATCCAAAAGGGGAGCATTCTGAGTTACGGTTGTTCCCCTTACTGTTTTTCTAATAGATCTTGCCGTTCCCCTCTGGATGGGGAGGTAGTACGCTACGTCATACAGATGTGCGTCAGGTTCAGGACATTGGCCCTCATTCCGAGTTGTTCGCTCGGTATTTTTCATCGCATCGCAATGAAAATCCGCTTAGTACGCATGCGCAATGTTCGCACTGCGACTGCGCCAAGTAACTTTGCTATGTAGAAAGTAATTTTACTCACGGCTTTTTCATCGCTCCGGCGATCGTAATGTGATTGACAGGAAATGGGTGTTACTGGGCGGAAACACGGCGTTTCAGGGGCGTGTGGCTGAAAACGCTACCGTTTCCGGAAAAAACGCAGGAGTGGCCGGAGAAACGGTGGGAGTGCCTGGGCGAACGCTGGGTGTGTTTGTGACGTCAAACCGGAACGACAAGCACTGAACTGATCGCACAGGCAGAGTAAGTCTGAAGCTACTCTGAAACTGCTAAGTAGTTAGTAATCGCAATATTGCGAATACATCGGTCGCAATTTTAAGAAGCTAAGATTCACTCCCAGTAGGCGGCGGCTTAGCGTGTGTAACTCTGCTAAATTCGCCTTGCGACCGATCAACTCGGAATGAGGGCCATTGTCCGGTTGTCCCTGTATAAAGGTGCAAATCGTTGTTTTTCTCTGACTGTTCTTCGACACAGGGATTGGCGGCTGTTCCCACCGTCACAGTTGTCGGAGGTGGGTTTCAGAGTAGATACTGACCGGTTAATGTTCGGTGTTTTTCCTGTGGAAAGAGGTCTGAGGATCCACAGTTGGATCAGCTTTGCTGGGACACTTCATCAATATGTTCTGTTACTAAAACAGATGGGTGCGGCCTACGAGGCCTGTTTTGGTGAGCAGGTCTACTGCCAGAGTGGCTTTCAAGGGGCCAGTTGGAATTGTGGTCCGGGTTTCACCTGCACATGCACCGGAATATAATCCTAAAGGCCAGGACAACACTCCTGTGGTGTCTGCTCGGTTATCTCCTTCAAGAGGGATGAAGGTTCGGGATCCAGGTTTAGATCCTGGTATCCGTGCATACAGATCTCCGAGGCTGGGGAGCAGGCCTTGCAAGGGACGTATTTCCAGAGGTTAAGGTTAAGTTGGAAAGCTTGTCTGCAATAAGCTTTCTTGATTTAATAGATATTTTCGACGAACGTATTCTTCGTGTTCGGCCCATGTTAGTTCTGCCAGAACACTTGTCAGCAGTGGCGTAAGTAAGCCACTATGACGGAACAAGGAGCAAAGCGGCAATGGCAGAAGATGCACAGTTTTGCTGTGGGGCGAAAAGTCTGGTAGTATTCGTTCCGGTGGTAAGCGAAGGAGAAATAGATTTCCTCTGCTGACGCGATCTCCATCCGGGAAAAATTCAGTCATCGTCGAGAAGTTTTCACAGACGTGACAACTTTTTGTGGAGGGTCGCAATTGGTCATGTTGGCGTCTCGCTTCAACGAGAGGCCTCAGGGATATTGTTTCAGGTCAAGGGACAACCTCGTGACACCGTAGGTGTTTTAAGTCGGTCTATGTGGCCTCTCCTCTTTCATTTTTTCTGAAGGTGATAAACGTAAGAAGAACAAAGGTTCAGGCGATCCTCTCGGATCTGATCTGGCCAAGGAGGTTTTTCTATCCAGTTTTTCATGATTTGTTCATGGGAGATTCCTGCCCTCTTCCTTTACGTGAGGAACTGTTACAACCTAGATCAGGGCGTGTATCAAGACTTACCGCAACTGCGTCTGACGGCGTGGCGGTTGAATGCCATATCCTAAGCCGGAAGGATGTTCTCAGTGAAGCCATTTCCTCAATGTTTCAGGCTAGGACAGAAGTAACGGCAAAGCCTTACCGCCGTGTTGGGCGTAATTCTGTGTCTTGGTGTGAATCCAGGATGGTACCTACGGAAGACTTTCAGCTAGGTTGTTCTTATCCATGCTTACAAGCCGGTGTGGATGCAGGCCTACAGTTAGGCTCCATTTCGGTGCAGTATGGCCTTATTATTGTCTTTAAAAAAAAAATTCTCTCTTGGAAAGTGGTCATGCTATTGGCTTTGGCGTCCGCAAGGCGGGTGTAGGAAGTGGTGGTTTTGTCTCACAAGAGCCTTGTTTGATCTTCCAGGTGTATAGAGAGGAATTCTGAACTCGGATTGTAGTTCTGCCAAAGAGTGGTTTCTGGGTTTCGCAGAAAACAGTCTATTTTTGATGCCGGTGGTTACTTAGGCATTAGCTGATTCAAAGTCTCTCGGTGTTACCGGGGATTTGAATATTTAGGTCGCCAATTTGGCTCAGTTTGGAGAAACAGAGGCTCTGTTTGTCCGGTATGCTCCCAACATGCTTGGGGCGACTGCAGTATGCTGTCTGTTACACGCTGAATCTGTGATACGATTTGGCATGTTTGTTCTATGGTTGGATTGCCGTGACCGAAGTCGGTGGAAGCCATTCTAATGGAAAGATGGGCTCTTCGTGGGCGGATGCCCGAGGAGTCTAGGCGGTTCAACTTTGCCGAGCGGATTATTGGTCGGCATCAAACGCTTTTGCTATGCTCTACGAGTTTGATACCATGATTGTTGGGGACCTTTTGTTTGCTCATTCGGTGCTGCAGAGTCGTCCGCACTCTCCCGCCCGTTTTGGAGCTTTGGTATAAACCCCATGGTCCTTTTGGAGTCCCCAGCATCCTCTAGGAGGTATGAGAAAATAGGATTTTAGTACCTACCGGTAAATCCTTTTCTCTTAGTCCGTAGAGGATGCTGGGCGCCCGTCCCAGTGTGTACGGTGTCTGCAGTTAGTGTTTTTGGTTACACCCTGGTGGTGTGTCTTCTCTGTCAGGCGGTTGCTACCGTTTTTCACGCCATGGCATGCGGGGTCTTATTTTTGCTTATGTGGACACACGGTTTGTGTTACATATTCTCTCAGCATGTGGCTGTGTTTTGTTCATGCCGTGGGCTGGTATTCTACTGAATGCCACATTCTACGGTGTGTTTGAGGTGTGAGCTGGTAAGGACACTCACCGTGTTTATAACAATAAATTCTTTCCTCGAAATGTCCATCTCTCCTGGGCACAGTTTTCTAACTGAGGTCTGGAGGAGGGGCATAGAGGGAGGAGCCAGTTCACACCCAGTTTTCTCTGACGTCCTAAGTGGATGCTGGGACTCCGTAAGGACCATGGGGAATATCGGCTCCGCAGGAGACTGGGCACAACTAAAGAAAGCTTTAGGACTACCTGGTGTGCACTGGCTCCTCCCCCCATGACCCTCCTCCAGACCTCAGTTAGAATCTTGTGCCCGGCTGAGCTGGATGCACACTAGGGGCTCTCCTGAGCTCCTAGAAAAAGAAAGTTTATTTTAGGTTTTTTATTTTCAGTGAGATCTGCTGGCAACAGACTCACTGCTACGAGGGACTAAGGGGAGAGAAGCGAACCTACCTGCTTGCAGCTAGCTTGGGCTTCTAGGCTACTGGACACCATTAGCTCCAGAGGGATAGAACACAGGGCTCGACCTCGATCGTCCGGTCCCGGAGCCGCGCCGCCGTCCCCCTTACAGAGCCAGAAGCAAGAAGACAGTCCTGGAAATCGGTGGCAGAAGACTTCGGTCTTCATCAAGGTAGCGCACAGCACTGCAGCTGTGCGCCATTGCTTCCCATGCACACCTCACACTCCGGTCACTGATGGGTGCAGGGCGCTGGGGGGGGGGGGGGGGGCGCCCTGGGCTGCAATATTAAGTACCTTGGCTGGCAAAACTACACATAATATAGTCATAGAGACTATATATGTGTAAAATCCCCTGCCAGATATACCTACAAAAAAGCGGGAGAAGTACGCCTGAAAAGGGGCGGGGCTATCTCCCTCAGCACACTGGCGCCATTTTCCCTCACAGCTCCGCTGGAAGGATCGCTCCCAGGCTCTCCCCTGCAGTTTCCAGACTACATAGGGTAAAAAAGAGAGGGGGGGCACTAAATTTAGGCGCAATATTGTGTATACAAGCAGCTATTGGGAAAATCACTCAGTTACAGTGTTAATCCCTGTGTTATATAGCGCTCTGGTGTGTGCTGGCATACTCTCTCTCTGTCTCCCCAAAGGGCTTTGTGGGGTCCTGTCCTCAGTCAGAGCATTCCCTGTGTGTGTGCGGTGTGTCGGTACGGCTGTGTCGACATGTTTGATGAGGAGGCTTATGTGGAGGCGGAGCAGTTGCCGATAAATGTGATGTCACCCCCTGTGGGGCCGACACCTGAGTGGATGGACTTGTGGAAGGACTTACGTGAAAATGTCAACTCCTTACATAAAAGGTTTGACGACATAGCAGATGTGGGACAGCCGGCTTCTCAGCTCGTGCCTGCCCAACTGTCTCAAAAGCCATCAGGGGCTCTAAAACGCCCGCTACCTCAGATGGCAGACACAGATGTCGACACGGATACTGAATCCAGTGTCGACGACGATGAGACTAATGTAACTTCCAATAGGGCCACACGTTACATGATTGAGGCAATGAAAAATGTGTTGCACATTTCTGATGTTACCCCAGGTACCACAAAAAAGGGTATTATGTTTGGGGAGAAAAAATTACCAGTAGTTTTTCCCCCATCTGAGGAATTAAATGAAGTGTGTGAAGAAGCGTGGGCTTCCCCCGATAAGAAACTGGTAATTTCTAAAAGGTTACTAATGGCGTACCCTTTCCCGCCAGATGATAGGTCACGTTGGGAAACATCCCCTAGGGTGGATAAAGCGCTCACACGCCTGTCAAAGAAGGTGGCACTACCGTCTCCGGATACGGCCGCCCTAAAGGAGCCTGCTGATAGGAAGCAGGAGGCTATCCTGAAGTCTGTGTATACACACTCAGGTATTATATTGAGACCGGCTATTGCTTCAGCATGGATGTGCAGTGCTGCAGCTGCGTGGTCAGATTCCCTGTCAGAAAATATTGATACCCTAGACAGGGACACTATATTGCTAACCGTAGAGCATATAAAAGACACAGTCTTATACATGAGAGATGCACAGAGGGATATTTGCCGGCTGGCATCTAAAATAAGTGCAATGTCCATTTCTGCCAGGAGAGGATTATGGACTCGGCAGTGGACAGGTGATGCAGATTCTAAAAGGCATATGGAAGTTTTGCCTTATAAAGGTGAGGAGTTGTTTGGGGATGGTCTCTCGGACCTCGTTTCCACAGCCACAGCTGGGAAGTCAGCATTTTTACCCCATGTTCACAGCCAAAGAAAGCACCGTATTATCAGGTACAGTCCTTTCGGCCCCAGAAAGGCAAGCGGGTTAAAGGTGCGTCCTTTCTGCCCAGAGGTAGAGGGAAAAAGCTGCAGCATACAGCCAGTTCCCAGGAGCAAAAGTCCTCCCCCGCTTCCTCCAAGTCCACCGCATGACGCTGGGGCTCCACAGGCGGAGCCAGGTACGGTGGGGGCCCGTCTCAAAAACTTCAGCAATCAGTGGGCTTGCTTGGATCCTTCAAGTGGTATCTCAGGGGTACAAGCTGGAATTCGAGACGTCTTCCCCCCGCCGTTTCCTCAAATCTGCCTTGCCAACAACTCCCTCAGGCAGGGAGGCAGTGCTAGAGGCAATTCACAAGCTGTATTCCCAGCAGGTGATAGTCAAGGTGCCCCTCCTTCAACAAGGACGGGGTTACTATTCCACAATGTTTGTGGTACCGAAACCGGACGGTTCGGTGAGACCCATTTTAAATTTGAAATCCTTGAACACTTATATAAAAAAATTCAAGTTCAAGATGGAATCGCTCAGGGCGGTGATTTCAAGCCTGGACGAGGGGGATTACATGGTATCATTGGACATCAAGGATGCTTACCTGCATGTCCCCATTTACCATCCTCACCAGGAGTACCTCAGATTTGTGGTACAGGATTGTCATTACCAATTCCAGACTTTGCCGTTTGGTCTGTCCACGGCACCGAGGGTATTTACCAAGGTAATGGCCGAAATGATGATACTCCTTCGAAAAAAGGGAGTTTTAATTATCCCGTACTTGGACGATCTCCTGATAAAGGCGAGGTCCAGGGAGCAGTTGTTGGTCGGGGTAGCACTATCTCGGGAGGTGCTACAACAGCACGGTTGGATTCTAAATATTCCAAAGTCACAGCTGGTCCCTACGACACGTCTACTGTTCCTGGGGATGGTTCTGGACACAGAACAGAAAAAAGTGTTTCTCCCGGAGGAGAAAGCCAAGGAGCTGTCATCTCTAGTCAGAGGCCTCCTGAAACCAAAACAGGTGTCGGTGCATCACTGCACGCGAGTCCTGGGAAAAATGGTAGCTTCCTACGAAGCAATTCCATTCGGCAGGTTCCATGCAAGGACTTTTCAGTGGGACCTGTTGGACAAGTGGTCCGGATCGCATCTTCAGATGCATCGGCTGATAACCCTGTCTCCAAGGACCAGGGTGTCTCTGCTGTGGTGGCTGCAAAGTGACCACGGATGCCAGCCTTCGAGGCTGGGGGGCAGTCACACAGGGAAGAAACTTCCAAGGACTATGGTCGAGTCAGGCGACTTCCCTACACATAAATATTCTGGAACTGAGGGCCATTTACAATGCCCTAAGTCAGGCAAAACCCCTGCTTCAAAACCAGCCGGTACTGATCCAGTCAGACAACATCACGGCAGTCGCCCATGTAAACCGACAGGGCGGCACAAGAAGCAGGACGGCGATGGCAGAAGCCACAAGGATTCTCCGATGGGCGGAAAATCACGTGTTAGCACTGTCAGCAGTGTTCATTCCGGGAGTGGACAACTGGGAAGCAGACTTCCTCAGCAGGCACGACCTCCACCCGGGAGAGTGGGGACTTCATCCAGAAGTCTTCCAACTGATTGTAAACCGTTGGGAAAGGCCACAGGTGGACATGATGGCGTCCCGCCTCAACAAAAAGCTAGAAAGATATTGCGCCAGGTCAAGAGACCCTCAGACGATAGCTGTGGACGCTCTAGTGACACCGTGGGTGTACCGGTCGGTTTATGTGTTCCCTCCTCTTCCTCTCATACCCAAGGCACTGAGGATAATAAGGAGAAGAGGAGTAAGAACTATACTCATTGTTCCGGATTGGCCAAGAAGAGCTTGGTACCCGGAACTTCAAGAAATAATCTCAGAGGACCCATGGCCTCTGCCGCTCAGACAGGACCTGCTGCAGCAGGGGCACTGTCTGTTCCAAGACTTACCGCGGCTGCGTTTGACGGCATGGCGGTTGAACACCGGATCCTGAAGGAAAAGGGCATTCCGGAGGAAGTCATTCCTATGCTGATTAAAGCTAGGAAAGAAGTGACCGCAAACCATTATCACCGCATTTGGCGAAAATATGGAGGAATTTCAGCTGGGCCGTTTTCTGCACTTCCTACAGTCAGGGGTGACTATGGGCCTAAAATTTGGGTTCCATTAAGGTCCAGATTTCGGCTCTATCGATTTTCTTCCAGAGAGAACTGGCTTCACTACCTGAAGTTCAGACTTTTGTTAAGGGAGTGCTGCATATTCAGCCCCCTTTTGTGCCTCCAGTGGCACCTTGGGATCTCAACGTGGTTTTGGATTACCTAAAGTCACATTGGTTTGAGCCTCTTAAAACCGTGGCATTAAAATGTCTCACGTGGAAAGTGGTCATGCTGTTGGCCTTGGCTTTGGCCAGGCGTGTGTCAGAATTGGCGGCTTTGTCATGTAAAAGCCCTTATCTGATTTTCCATATGGATAGGGCAGAATTGAGGACTCGTCCCCAGTTTCTCCCTAAGGTGGTATCAGCCTTTCATTTGAACCAACCTATCGTGGTGCCTGCGGCTACTAAAGACTTGGAGGCTTCCAAGTTGTTAGACGTAGTCAGGGCCCTGAAAATTTATGTTTCCAGGACGGCTAGTGTCAGGAAAACTGACTCGCTATTTATCCTGTATGCACCCAACAAGCTGGGTGCTCCTGCTTCAAAGCAGACTATTGCTCGTTGGATCTGTAGTACGATTCAGCTTGCACATTCTGTGGCTGGACTGCCGCATCCTAAATCAGTGAAAGCCCATTCCACGAGGAAGGTGGGCTCTTCTTGGGCGGCTGCCCGAGGGGTCTCGGCTTTACAACTTTGCCGAGCAGCTACTTGGTCGGGGTCAAACACATTTGCTAAATTCTACAAGTTTGACACCCTGGCTGAGGAGGACCTAGAGTTTGCCCATTCGGTGCTGCAGAGTCATCCGCACTCTCCTGCCCGTTTGGGAGCTTTGGTATAATCCCCATGGTCCTTACGGAGTCCCAGCATCCACTTAGGACGTCAGAGAAAATAAGATTTTACTCACCGGTAAATTTATTTCTCGTAGTCCGTAGTGGATGCTGGGCGCCCATCCCAAGTGCGGATTGTCTGCAATACTTGTATATAGTTATTGTTTAACTAAAGGGTTATTGTTGAGCCATCTGTTGAGAGGCTCAGTTATTATTCATACTGTTAATTGGGTATAGTATCACGAGTTATACGGTGTGATTGGTGTGGCTGGTATGAGTCTTACCCGGGATTCAAAATCCTTCCTTATTGTGTCAGCTCTTCCGGGCACAGTATCCTAACTGAGGTCTGGAGAAGGGTCATGGGGGGAGGAGCCAGTGCACACCAGGTAGTCCTAAAGCTTTCTTTAGTTGTTCCCAGTCTCCTGCGGAGCCGCTATTCCCCATGGTCCTTACGGAGTCCCAGCATCCACTACGGACTACGAGAAATAGATTTACCGGTGAGTAAAATCTTATTTAAGTCTTTATAGTGTGCCCAAGCTCCTGCGGATCCGTCTATACCCCATAGTCCTTTTGGAGTCCCCAGCATCCTCTACGGACTAAGAGAAAAGGATTTACCGGTAGGTACTAAAATCCTATTATATTCACATCTGTAATGACTCGCACAGCAAAGTGGATAAATTAACCCTTATTGCTCCAGGCCAGTATCACTGAGGCATCTGAGTCAGAGGCGGAACTACCGGCAGTGCAGGCAGTGCACTGCACTGGGGCCCGCCTCTGTCCAGGGGCCCAAGCATGTAATGAGTCAAACTGACTCATTACATGCCGCTGTGCGCTGCAAGCAACCGCTGCCCGCAGCGCACAGCCGCCCGGAGATAGGAGCTGAGCAGCGGTACAGACGGGGGAAGGAGGAGGGAGCCGGAGGACGGAGCCGCAGCAGCGCTTTGTTACTGGTGGAGGCGCTGCTGCTGCTGCTCCTCTGCTTCCCTATAGGCTGTCTTCCGAGAACAGCCTATAGGGAAGCAGAGGGGCAGCAGCAGCAGCGCCTCCACCAGTAACAAAGCGCTGCTGCGGCTCCGTCCTCCGGCTCCCTCCTCCTCATTCTCTACTGCCCGGGAATCGTCATCTGACGCAGCTGCACCGAGGAGCCTGAGGGTAAGTATAATTCTTTCTTTCTTTCTTTCTTTCTTTCTTTCTTTCTTTCTTTCTTTCTTTCTTTCTTTCTTTCTTTCTTTCTTTCTTTCGCCTGCCTGCCGCAATGTGTAAAAAGGGGGGACTACCTGCCGCAATGTGTAAAAAGGGGGGACTGCCTGCCGCACTGTGTAAAAAGGGGGGACTGCCTGCCGCAATGTGTAAAAAGGGGGGACTGCCTGCCGCAATGTGTAAAAAGGGGGGACTGTGTAAGGATTTGACCTTATATTCTTAACCCTCGATGTGATGGCCTCTTAGACGTCTGGAGTGTAAACTTTTAGCCACAAGGTACATGCACAACACAAGCAGTAAAAATTCACACTCTTTATTATGAGGTTAACAAAGATATATAAGACAATGCATATGGGTGTAACTGACATTTTGTTACACTCCCATTGGCTCGTTAATAGTTACCAGGCAGAACAGAAAAGGCGGATGTCCATATATGGGTTTTCTACAAGTTTCTCAAACATTTAACAAAGTTTTTGTAACACAGTATATTTGGGTAGAAAGAACAAGTTTCATCTGGTATGGAACTGACCTTGGATGCCAGACCCACACAGGCCTGGTATCTGTATGAGAGACAAAGGCACCTAGCACAGGGCAGCACGCATCCATGCAAACACATAAGAGTTCATATAGCATGTTTTAACCCTTCACTAGGGAAATAGAAATATTCACTTTTACACTGTAACTATTATAAGGAAATTGATCATATAAAAAGTAATATTTACAAAGACAGAAGAGCTAACCCTTCAATCCCCTCTTAGAATCATGATTATTATATGACATGATTCTTGAGTGAGGCTCCTTTCTTGTTCCTCCAGTTCTTGAGATATTGGACATAATCGTCGGGTCCCTTACTATCAGAGGAGGTGACAGGACTGGTGGTTATATCATAGTACATCAGGGCCTTATCAATGCCTTTGGAGGTAAGTTTCTTTCCACAGGGAATTACACAATAAACTATAATGCCTACAAGAATTAAAGTTACAAGTATGAATATGCTTATTTGCACAAGAGCCTGTTTCCAATTTTCAAACCATCCAAAATATTGGCTCCATGGGTTATCAATACCTGAATTTTCTTAAGTTCTATGGATAAGGTTTCTAACTCGTTTATGGCTAAAGTAACCTTACCATTGGGACCAGTGTTGTCAGGAATATATGTACAACAGCCTTCCACCTTACTAATGTAAACACATGTACCGCCTTTTTCTGCTAGGATCATGTCAAGGGCCATTCTATTTTGGAATGTCATTTGGGAAGTGGCTTCTAGCTGTTCAGCTATACCTTTAAGAGCATCTTTGGTATCATTAACAAATCTTTGTTGATTATAATATATATAATTAATCCAGGCTACGTTTTTATTTACAGTTACTATAGGAAACAATGACTCAAAACCCGCAGCCACCTCATCTCTAGCTTTGAACTCATTTGGAACACCTCTTGGGACCCCTATAGCATCAATGTATACGTGGGGGTCAAAGCTACCTCCTGGGAGTGCTCTTTTCTTTCGATTAGCAGGAGTATTAGAGGGAGGAGTGGGGTCATCGGTGATCATTAAAAAGGCTGAAAAAACAATTTTCCTGTTCTAGGGGTATATTAAGGGGCACTGTACCTAGGTGGGGCCTAGATTTGCCACAGACATAACAGTTGCTTTTATTGTGTTTGTTAGCACTATACTTCATCCATTCCAACCAAAAATTAATGTCAGGGAAACCAGTTTCAATAGCTAGGGTGTCTTCAAAGGTAGGGTTAGTAATAGCCACCATATCTTTAGAAGTGGCAATATGGGGCTTTAAAGGTTTGTTTTGGGGATATTTGCTATATCTATTTTTTGCAAATGATGGGCCATATTTCCAATCTGCTCCTGTATTCCACCCCACAGCTTCCCAGGAATTACAATTAGATCCATAATATCTAATGTCATAGTACCATTCGTCAGTAACACAAATATATACTGTCTCAGACATTCCTGATTTCCTTTTCTGCTGTATGAAATGTTTGTTGTCAGCAAGTTTAGGGAACATGAAATAATCAAGGATGTATGTGGCTACGTGTGTATTGGAGGAATTGTACCACAAGGTGGGGACCCCATCTGTTTGTGTGATGTCGACTTCACATATTGTGAGGTGAATGAGGGCCAGTAGGGCTATCGAGATAGTCCCCAGGATAAAGATAGGGGACAGGTTCCTCATCTTCTTCTGTTCTTCTTTCTTCGCTAGGTGGGAGGTCAGGGCTGTCTGCCCCGGTTCGTACCTCACTGGAATCACTTGCTTCCCTCTCTAGGTCTGGTCTAGGAACCTTTTTTACTCGGGATGCATGGATCCAGGTAGGACTTTCCTCTGTCAGGACTGCTGTTCGGGTAACTGCTACGACCTCTGTCTCTGGACCATAGGTGAAGTCTCCTGGGCTCTTGTTCCTGGGGAGCACCTTCACCACGACTCTGTCTCTGACTTTAAAGGGGTGTGTAGGTTCCTGTGGATTCAAAAGGGTTTTTACAAACAACCTCATGTTCAATTTCATTCAGTTTTGTTATCAGGGACCTGACATACTCTTCTCTGATGAGTTCTAGATCTCCTTCCTGTATTACTAGTGGTTTCTTAGCCCAAGGTGTAGGAAAAGGGTCTACCCATTAGTATTTCAAAGGGTGAGTATCCTAGAGTTTTCTGTGGGGTATTCAAGATGCTGGTGTTTAGCTTTATTAGGGTTGTTCCTGAGGCAAGTGATGCATCTGCTAACATACTGGTCCACAAGTGATTTGGCACCAGCAACATAAAAATCATTGGTTAGTAGGAGGAGCGTTGTGGCTTCACCACGGTGACCAACACCACGGCACTGGGCAACGAGCAAAGGGGCACTGGACTGGGGTATACAGGGTTTCCCCTCTTTGCAGATTAATCCTGATTTAGGATTTTTCTGCAGAATTGGGTAAGTCCAGTCGGAGAGATCAGTATTAGTCGCAGCAGCTTGAAGTTGAGTGAGCAGATGGACGCTGTCAAGGGAGGGACATGCTCTAGTGAGTGCAATGAGTTCTGCAGCTTGCGCGGACTGATAAGGTATTGGTAGGGTTTCCAACACAGTATCAGGGAGGGTGACAATGGCATAGCCAGCCTGGTATGTATTGTCATTGGGCCCACTACAGGAGCCGTCAACAAAAACTATGTCTGCGCCTGGTATGGGAACGGGAGACATGTCAAGTCTGGGAGAAGTTTCAGCTTCAATGGAAGCAGCACAGTCATGTAGGTCGGGTGGTTCATCCTCAGGACCTTTCAAGCCTAAAAGGGCATTGAGAATGGGTGCAGGGCCAGAAGAACTAGCAGTGTACTCAATGGTAAGGGTAGGGTTACTCAAAAGGAGTACTTCATATCCACTAAGGCGTTGTGCTGACATGTACTGTGTGTGTAAGCCTTTAAGTATTGCCAGGACATCATGTGTGGTGTGGAGTACTGTGATGTGGCCTAAAGTGAGGGTAGTGGCCATTTCTGCAACCATTGCACAGGCTGCCAAAGCCCTGAGGCAGGCAGGCATACCTTGCACAGACACTGGCATGACTTTGGAAAAAAAATGCACGGGGCGCAACTTCCCTCCATGAAACTGTGTGAGCACCCCCGCCATGGTTTTACAATTGTCCCTTGCATATAGATGGAAAGGTAGCACATAACTGGGGAGGCCAAGTGCCGGACTTTTTATCAACATACATTTTAAACTTTCATATGCAGTTAACATTTCTTGTGACCATTGTACAGTTTTAGGCTTGTCCTTCAGTGTGGCTTGTCTCAAAATGTTATCGTAATAGGAGCAATCAGATATCCACTGTCTGCAGTAATTTACCATACCCAGGAAGGACAGTAGTTCCTTCTGGGTAGTTGGGGTGACCAGGCCCAATACAGACTGTATGCGTTGTGGACTGATTTTCCTCTCTCCCTGAGTGAGCACAAAACCTAAGTAATCAACATGCTTTTTACACCATTGCATTTTTATTTTGGACACCTTGTGTCCACATTCACAAAGCCAGTTTAGTAATGAAACACCATCCTCTCGGCAGGCCTCCTCAGTTTTACTACAGAGCAGCAGATCATCTGCATACTGTAGCAGGACTGAACCATGGTGAGGTTGCCAGGGCCTCAATGTGGCCTGGAGACAACAGGTGCGTCAATAATCTGCACCAGGTAAGTTGTTTACCCTCAAAAGAAAAGGCAAAAAGTAATTGTGTCTGTGAATCTACAGGCATGCTGAAAAAAGGCATTCTTCAAATCAATTACAGAGAAGAACGCAGCATCTGCAGGGATTGCAGAAATGAGTGAGTTTACATCTGGAACAATTGGTGCAATTGGGACAATTAACTGATTGATCGCTCTGAGATTCTGTACAAATCTTATACTGCCATCAGCTTTGGCAACAGGGTTCACAGGAGTACAGTATGGTGATACAATATGTCTGAGAATACCCTGTTGTAAGAATTGCTGTATCATGGGGCGGAGACCTTCTATCTTTTCTGGTGAGAGGGGATACTGCATAGGTCAGAACACAAAACACTGGTTGTTGCACTGCTGTCCACTAAAAAGGGAATTTTACTTCCATTTATAATAAGTGGCAGCAGAGGTGAATCTTTACTATGACGGGAGAGTTGAATAAAGGCTGGGATGCCCTCCTCCGGGCCCCGTCAGTGCGCGGGGTCTTTGGAATCTTCCCTGACTGCGGGGCCGGCTCTGTCTGTCAAAGCGTCCGGAGCTCTGATAGGCATGAGTGGGTGGGGAAATGAGTAAGCTTTCTGAGTTAAGCAAAGGTAAGCCAGCGTCATCTGTCCAGCAGTCCTTAAACCTTTTCCAAAACGCAGTAACAGACTATGAAGGTTTCTGTTTACAAGCCACAGCGACAGGCAAAAAAAAAAAAAAGCACAGGCAAAAAAGCACAGGCTTTAAAGACTTCCTTCATATGTGTATAGCTGCGTCCTTTGCAAGCTTTGCGCAAATAAGATATACAGCCATCGAGGGTAATAGTGGGCTTGGGACAGTGTTTTACTATTATCTAAACTCTGGGTTATTGGTGCGTTAGGGACAGAGCTAGTGGACGCACCCTCCAGCAGTGAAGTTGGAGGCGATCCCATCTAGTGTGAAAGGGTTACTGCTGCCAAGAGATTTGTGTCTCTGAGCGCAGGATACATTGGAATGCAAAGGGGGGAGGCGAGAGGGATTTTCAAAGATTTACAGTTCTCTGCAGCTTCGCTTCTGTGCTATTGGGAACTGACATTTTTTCTTAAATCTCCATATAGAAAGGGTAATTACTGCCTTCCCGTAGGAATGGGTCCTGTCCTGCTTTCTCTGTCCATCCCGCTAAATTATCCACCCATGGGTTAACTAAATAATAATCTGTGGTGGAGTTACGGGCAACATACATCTTGCATGTCTCACCAGGGAGGGGCGGGGGATATGCAGTTTTTTTTACTCTGACTAGAGCCCATTGTCAGACAGTAATATAAATCAACAGTACAACTTTAAAGGAAAATATCTAAAATTTACAACTCTACTATACATGCATCAGCTAACCAGTTAATTAGTCATTGACAATATCACAATATTATCTGTATAGTGAGAACATGAAATCTTTTGACGCGTACGATACTTACATTCGTACAAGATGTCAGAAAAATACAGCGTTTTAAACAGGAAGCAAGAAAAGTGTTTGAGTAAAGATATCTGGCAGACGAAAACTTACCAGCCGTCTGGACCAAATATAAGAACTTATCTCACTACAAACATACAAGAATATATATAGACGATCAAATCGAGGTATGATCTACGTTACGTATAGACCCCAGGTCTATTTTTTTTAAGTATCCCAGATACTGACGTCTTTGGAGAATTGCGCTTGGACCCCGGGTCCTTTCTCAGACGTATCTTTAAGTCCCAGACATTAAAGATTCTATGGTATCCCTGATACCTGTTTTATGCTTTTACATAAAACTTCGTAATATTAAGTCCCGGACTTAAATATTACCTTGTCACGTGTTCCCGGAACACTGACACGGATTCAGCTTCAGTGTATGACCGCAATCCTGTATGGCAAAGACAGACAATAAATTCTCTATCTTACCATTCAGGGACGATCACTGAATTCCGGACATAGCCCCCAGCTGTAAGGATTTGACCTTATATTCTTAACCCTCGATGTGATGGCCTCTTAGACGTCTGGAGTGTAAACTTTTAGCCACAAGGTACATGCACAACACAAGTAGTAAAAATTCACACTCTTTATTATGAGGTTAACAAAGATATATAAGACAATGCATATGGGTGTAACTGACATTTTGTTACACTCCCATTGGCTCGTTAATAGTTACCAGGCAGAACAGAAAAGGCGGATGTCCATATATGGGTTTTCTACAAGTTTCTCAAACATTTAACAAAGTTTTTGTAACACAGTATATTTGGGTAGAAAGAACAAGTTTCATCTGGTATGGAACTGACCTTGGATGCCAGACCCACACAGGCCTGGTATCTGTATGAGAGACAAAGGCACCTAGCACAGGGCAGCACGCATCCATGCAAACACATAAGAGTTCATATAGCATGTTTTAACCCTTCACTAGGGAAATAGAAATATTCACTTTTACACTGTAACTATTATAAGGAAATTGATCATATAAAAAGTAATATTTACAAAGACAGAAGAGCTAACCCTTCAGACTGCCTGCCGCAATGTGTAAAAAGGGGGGACTGCCTGCCGCAATGTGTAAAAATGGGGGACTGCCTGCCGCTATGTGTAAAAAGGGGTAATCTGCCCGACGCTATGTGTAAAAATGGGGAATCTGCCTGCCACTATGTGTAAAAAGGAGGAATCTGCCTGCCGTAATGTGTAACAAGGGCACGCTGTCTGCCGTAATGTGTAACAAGGGCACGCTGTCTGCCGTAATGTGTAAAAAGGGCACGCTGTCTGCCGTAATGTGTAACAAGGGCACGCGGTCTGCCGTTATGTGTAACAAGGGCACGCGGTCTGCCGTTATGTGTAAAAAGGGCACGCTGTCTGCCGTTATGTGTAAAAAGGGCACGCTGTCTGCCGTTATGTGTAAAAAGGGCACGCTGTCTGCTGCAATGTGTAAAAAGAGGAATCTGTTCGCTGTAAGGTGTAAAAGGGTCTCTACCTGGTGTAGTGGTGCTACTGTGCGGCGTAATTTGAATAATGGAGACTACTGTGTTGGTATTATTTTGTGGCCACACCCCTTCCCCACGAAGCCACGCCACTATGTATTTTTGCGCGCGCCTACGGCGCGCACTGCCCCCGGGGTGGACTTGGATGGGGGGGGGGGGCCCAAAGCATTTTGTCGCACCTGGGCCCACCGCTTGCTTGTTCCGCCACTGATCTGAGTGCAGTATATTGATAAATTGTGGTGATAAGGTTTTTTTTTTTTTTTTTAATAAGCACTGAAAAATAACTTCTATTTATTGTAGTGATAAGGCATGTGTTGAAGTGGGAAGAGGGAGGACAGAGAAGAGAGAGCTCGGGGGGTGGAGAGAGAGAAGGAGAAAAACAGGGAGTGAAGCTGAATAGAGTGAGCCGGAAAGAGAAATAGAGGAATTAAAAAGAAACACAGGCAGCACCAGGGACAACAGCTAATAGGTCCATTGAGTCTCTTTCATAAAAATGACAGAAACTTTAGTAGGTTAGAGAGAATCTAAACAGGCGGTGGTTAAGGAGCAACTGCAAAAGTACATCTGTAAGGGTGGGTTCATTATGCTGGCGGTCGGGATGCTGATGGTCAGAATACTGACTGCGGCATCCCGACATTGAGAATCCCGACCGGGGAAGGTTAGTATACTGAGGTGAGCATCAGGACCAGGCCCAGCAGAGTCATTTCCATTGGACATTAGTGTGCTCCCCACATTCTCACACCCACCCGCACTGCTCCCATGAGACCAGGACATTTATAATTTTCTCAAAATAATGTTGTTACAGTTTTCCTCCGTCTGATGGTTCCTGCAAATGTGTTCTTTTTTATTTTTGCAGCGTACTTCCACCCCACTGTGCGCTATTCCTGTAATGTGTACCTCCACTGATTGCACAATCTGCCAGCAGCAACCTACGCAGTGTGCCCCAGATGGCTGCCTCGGATGGTTCCTCCATGGGCAGAGTGTGCTTCATTTGTATCTTTCCGTGCAGGATATAGCATACTACTGCATCCGTGTCAGTTTTCCCATACATGTATTGGCAGGGCCGGCTCCAGGCCTACTAGCACCCTGAGCGAGAAAATGTAAAAGCGCCCCCCCCCCCCCCCCCCTATGCGCGCGCCGCAGGCGCGCGCTCTCAGAAAAGTGGGTGTGGCCTCTGGAAAAGTGGGCGTGGCCTCATAACTTCATATCATCAAACTATAAACACATTTTCACACAATTAGCCGCCTTACACATAGCCACAGTAGTGTTCCTTACACACAATGTCTCCAGTATAG
This sequence comes from Pseudophryne corroboree, assembly GCF_028390025.1. Lineage (NCBI taxonomy): Eukaryota > Metazoa > Chordata > Amphibia > Anura > Myobatrachidae > Pseudophryne > Pseudophryne corroboree. The sequence goes on along the minus strand of NC_086444.1, from coordinate 125,856,964 downwards.
TGCCAGATACACATAATGTGCAGTGCCAGATAGACATGACATGCCCCGCAGCAGTGCCAGCTACACATGACATGCCCCGCAGCAGTGCCAGCTAGCCAGCTACACATGACATGCCCCGCAGCAGTGCCAGCTAGCCAGCTACACATAACATGCCCCGCAGCAGTGCCAGCTACACATGACATGCCCCCCAGCAGTGCCAGCTACACATGATAGTGTTCACTTTTTAGGGCATGGTGCTGATCACAGGGAGGGCACTTTTTTAAGTTAGGAGGGCAAAATGATGTACATACTGCTTGTTGTTCCCATACCTATATGCTAAAGAATGGACAGTGCGCGCCGAAGGCGCGCAGCAAAAATTAAGGGGAGTTACTTCGTGGGGAAGGTACGTGGCCACATAATAGTGGCAATTTGCATTACACCACACAGTAGTGCAGCTAATACACACTGCACCAGGTAGAACCTCCTATACACTTTGCGTCAGGCACAGCACTGAGACACATTGCACCAGGGAGAGCACTGAGACACATTGCCTAGCCACAGACGCCTAGCGGGAACACTACATGACATGCCCCCCAGCAGTGCCAGCTACACGTGACATGCCCCCCAGCAGTGCCAGCTACACGTGACATGCCCCCCAGCAGTGCCAGCTACACGTGACATGCCCCCCAGCAGTGCCAGCTACATAAATGGCCACACAGTGCCAGATATGCACCCACAGTTCAGATACATAAATGCCCCCAAAGTGCCAGATACATAAATGCCTCCACAGTGTAGATATGCCCCCCACAGTGCCAGATACATAAATGCCCCCACAGTGCCAGATACATAAGTGCCCCCACAGTGCCAGATACATAAATGCCCCCACAGTGCCAGATATAAAAATGCCCACACAGTGCCAGATATGTCCCCACAGTGCCATATATAAAATTGCCCCCACAGTGCCAGATATGCCCCCACAGGGCTAGATATGCCCCCAGTGCCAGATACATAAATGCCCACATTGCCAGATGCATAAGTGCCCCCACAGTGCCAGAAATGCCCCCACAGTTCCAGAAATGCCCCCACAGTGCCAGAAATGCCCCCACAGTGCCAGAAATGCCCCCACACAGGGCCAGATAAATGCCCCCACACAGGGCCAGATAAATGCCCCCACACAGGGCCAGATAAATGCCCCCACACAGGGCCAGATAAATGCCCCCACAGAGCCAGATATGCCCCCACACAGGGCCAGATAAATGCCCCCACAGAGCCAGATATGCCCCCACAGGGCTAGATATGCCCCCAGTGCCAGATACATAAATGCCCACATTGCCAGATGCATAAGTGCCCCCACAGTGCCAGAAATGCCCCCACAGTGCCAGAAATGCCCCCACAGTTCCAGAAATGCCCCCACAGTGCCAGAAATGCCAGAAATGCCCCCACAGTGCCAGAAATGCCCCCACAGTCCCAGAAATGCCCCCACACAGGGCCAGATAAATGCCCCCACACAGGGCCAGATAAATGCCCCCACACAGGGCCAGATAAATGCCCCCACACAGGGCCAGATAAATGCCCCCACACAGGGCCAGATAAATGCCCCCACAGAGGGCCAGATATGCCCCCACACAGGGCCAGATAAATGCCCCCACAGAGCCAGATATGCCCCCACAGTGCCAGATATGCCCCCAGTGTGCCAGATAAATGCCCCCACACAGGGCCAGATAAATGCCCCCACACAGGGCCAGATATGCCCCCAGTGTGCCAGATATGCCCCCAGTGTGCCAGATATGCCCCCAGTGTGCCAGATATGCCCCCAGTGTGCCAGATATGTCCCCAGTGTGCCAGATATGCCCCCACACAGGGCCAGATAAATGCCCCCACAGAGCCAGATATGCCCCCAGTGTGCCAAATATGCCCCCAGTGTGCCAGATATGCCCCCAGTGTGCCAGAAATGCCCCCAGTGTGCCAGATAATCCCCCCAGTGTGCCAGATAATCCCCCCAGTGTGCCAGATAATCCCCCCAGTGTGCCAGATAATCCCCCCAGTGTGCCAGATAATCCCCCCAGCGTGCCAGATATGCCCCCACATTGCCAGAAATGCCCCCACATTGCCAGAAATGCCCCCACACAGGGCCAGATAAATGCCCCCACATAGCCAGATATGCCCCCAGTGTGCCAGATATGCCCCCAGTGTGCCAGATATGCCCCCAATGAGCCAGATATGCCCCCCACAGTGCCAGAAATGCCCCCAGTGTGCCAGATATGCCCCCAGTGTGCCAGATATGCCCCCAGTGTGCCAGATATGCCCCCAGTGTGCCAGATATGCCCCCAGTGTGCCAGATATGCCCCCAGTGTGCCAGATATGCCCCCAGTGTGCCAGATATGCCCCCAGTGTGCCAGATATGCCCCCAGTGTGCCAGATATGCCCCCAGTAGAGCCAGATATGCCCCCAGTGTGCCAGATATGCCCCCCACAGTGCCAGAAATGCCCCCACAGAGCCAGATATGCCCCCAGTGTGCCAGATATGCCCCCAGTGTGCCAGATATGCCCCCAGTGTGCCAGATATGCCCCCAGTGTGCCAGATATGCCCCCAGTGTGCCAGATATGCCCCCAGTGTGCCAGATAATCCCCCCAGTGTGCCAGATAATCCCCCCAGTGTGCCAGATATGCCCCCACGGTGCCAGAAATGTCCCCACATTGCCAGAAATGCCCCCACACAGGGCCAGATAAATGCCCCCACAGAGCCAGATATGCCCCCAGTGTGCCAGATATGCCCCCAGTGAGCCAGATATGCCCCCAATGAGCCAGATATGCCCCCCACAGTGCCAGAAATGCCCCCACAGAGCCAGATATGCCCCCAGTGTGCCAGATAAATGCCCCCACAGTGCGATCCATAAATGTTTGACCCCCCCCACCAAATACCTGAGGCGCTGAGTCTGAGAGAGGGAGGAGGAGTGCTGGCGTGAGTGCTGGCGGGCGGGAGAGTGAGGATCCGAGTGCGGGTGGGCGGGCGGCCACTTGTGTGCGCTATGCGCGGCGCCGGCGTCTGACGTTAGACACCGGCGCCGCGCAGCGCACGCCGCACACACGGACGGCGGGGACAACGCGCTGCACACACACACAGGGCCGGCTCGCTTCGAATATGGCGGCGCCAGCGCGCGGCGCCCATTAAGGGTGGCGCCCTGCGCGGCCGCTCTATTCGAACATGCCTAGAGCCGGCCCTGTGTATTGGCTATTGTATGCCTCATCTCCCACAGTGTAACCTTCGTAGTGCGCCCAACATCGCTGCCTCATCTGGTGCGCCTGTGAATGGGATAAAAAAAATAAAATTTATTTTTATAGCGCTCATTCATCAACAGGACTGAAGGCGCTTGACAGACATCAAAAACAATGCACATAATACAGAAGATTTAAGTAATACAGCAATAGATAAGCCACACAGACATAAAAGAAAACCTTGAGCACACAGAAAGCATAATGCAAGATTGGTGTAGGCATTTTGGGTTGTCCCAACGGTTGTGTATTCCACCCTACAAGGTACCAGGTGTGGCAGCCATCTTGGGCACACTGCGTAGGATTACCCAGGGTGGAATAGTCCACCCCTAGAAGAGGTAACACAAAGTGGGATGATTGCAGAGTCCTAAAGTTCAGAGTAGGGTTCCAACAAAACCATCAGGTTCATGTATAATATTATTATTATTATTATTGTTATTCCCCCAATGACCCTGTAAACCTCCCCTCCCCGCAGCCTAAACCTAACACCCCTTCCTGCAGCCTAAACCCTAATGATCCCTCCACAGCCTAATCCTGTTCTGAAATGTATAGGGTGAACTACTGGATAAAACATAAATCAACACAACAATACATTGTGTAAGTATTTACTTACGTCCACTCACCCACCACCCTTCCAGCAGCTTTTTCTATATGACTGTTTCCAAAGTAAGTACAATTTGTCAGAATTTGTGAGATGAAATAAAGAGCATTGTTATGCTATAAGGATAGAACTGTGGACTGAACAGACTGTGCTTCATATGATTAGAAAACAATCTTCTCTTTCTCTCATATCACATCTACAGACACACACTATCAGTCTCTAATAATGCTCGAAGCAGGGATTCTTATCCTTTTACTGTGCTTTTAACCCTGGAGGCGCATGCCGGATTCATACTGAAAGCTAAAAACAATGTGAAAATTGTAAGAGGGGTAGTTATCAAAGCTTGGAGAGAGTTAAAATTGTGAGAGATGAAGTATCAGCCAATCAGCTCCTGTTATGTTTCAAACAAAGGCTGTAAAATGTGAGGCAGAAGGTGGTTGGCTCATACTTTAATACTTTCTAGGGTATTCATGTATCCGCAAATTCGCGGCAATTTTTCGCCCGAAAATTGCCGCGAAAACGCTCCGTTTTTCATTTTTTCGCAAATTCGCGGCAATTTTTCGCCCGAAAATATTTCGCGCCAATCGGCCGAAAATTGCCGCGAAAACGCTCCATTTTTCGACCTATTCAATTCCGACCGGGTTTCACGTGAAAATTCTTGCAGTGAAAAGTGCAGGTGAAAATGGGGAAATCAGCCTGTACCCCAAAAAATGCTAAACTAACATAGGAAAACAGAAGAGAAGTGTGTTAGAGATCACATTAGAGAGTTTTTGGGGACTTAAATTGTGTGAAATGGCGGTTATATGCATTTTTTTTTTATGCAAAAAAATGATAGAAAGCAAGTTTTTTTGAGCAAAATAAATGCTCTCATTAAATTTGGGGTACATGAAAATGGGTATAAGTATATATTTGGGTCATTTTAGGGTACTTTAAAAAAAAGTGGAAACAGACCGATTACTCCCATCTGCAAGACTAAAAAACACCTGTCCCACTCATAAAGCACCCCAATATACCTGTCCCATACCTTGAACCCCAATTTCCATCACTTTTTACTTTTTCACCCCAAAAATGACATGTCATTATTGGCCAATTAAAAATAATTAAAAACTTCAACGTGTCTAATTAGTCATAAAGGGGGGTGTCCCAGGAGTTCTGTACCATATCCAAACATTTTTACCTTAAAATAGTGACTTTTCCCAACTTTTAACCTGCTTCAGAGAAGGTGAAGTGAAATTAGTGAAAACATGATCACCGATAAATTTTCCAGGATAATTGAATAGGCTGTAATTGCATTTCACGTGAAAAGTCCGGTTTTTCACCCGAAAACCGGACTTTTCACGTGAAAAGTCCGTTATCACTGCTAATTGAATATGGCCCTTTATCTCTCACAATTGTATCTTTCCTCGAGCTTTGCTAAATGATCCCCTAAAACTGCTAAACAAAAAAAGTTATAGCAGCCCTCTGGTACTATGGTTCCGGTCAATGGCATTCAACAAGTCTGGCATTACAATTTCTAATGCACATCCAAATTGTAGCGTTTTAACTTGCAAACTCACATTCCCCCTCCCAATGACTATTTACGTATACGAAAGTTATCAGTTAGCTTAATTATGCCAATAATTACATCATTATTGTGCTAAAAATAATAATAATGGCCTCAAATTACCCCATAATCTACTTTTCCATTAGTTTATGTAGGTTGGTATTGATATCCTGACAGTCAGAATGCCGATAGCGGCATCCCAACATTCAAAATTCTGACAGAGCGGGACATGTACTAAGCAGTGATAAAAGTGAAGTGAGCCAGTGAAGAAGTTGCCCATGGTAACCAATCAGCATTGACGTAACATTTCTAATATGCATACTATACAATTGTATGGAGCAGCTGATTGGTTGCCATGGGAAATTTCTCCACTGGCTCACTTCTCCACTTTTATCACTGCTTAGTACATGTCCCCCAGAGTTTGGTAAGTATTCTAATCCTAGCCCATAAATCCCACAGCCTAACCCTAACTGTCCACTCCTGCAGCCTTACCCTAACTGTCCCGTCCCCCTGCCGCCCCCTGCAGCCTAACCCTAACTGTCCACTCCTGCAGCCTTACCCTAACTGTCCCGTCCCCCTGCCGCCCCCTGCAGCCTAACCCTAAACCACCCCCTAGCGCCTAACCCTAATACCACTACTTACCATCGGGAATCTGACCCTCGGGCGCAGATATATTAGCTACATCCCATTTATGCATCTCAAAATTAATTAGTATTTATTTAAATTTAAAATAATAGCTTTTTATCTGTTTTAATTTTTTTTTTAATGGATAGTGGCCTGGCATTCCAAATCACCTTTCTCTAACGTCCTAGAGGATGCTGGGACTCCATAAGGACCATGGGGATAGACGGGCTCCGCAGGAGACATGGGCACTTTAAGAAAGACTTTGGATCTGGGTGTGCACTGGCTCCTTCCTCTATGCCCCTCCTCCAGACCTCAGTTTGATACTGTGCCCAGTGGAGACTGGGTGCTTTCAGGGAGCTCTCCTGAGTTTCCTGTAAAAGAAAGTATTTTAGTTAGGTTTTTTATTTTCAGGGACTGAGGAGAGAGAAACAGACCCACTTCTCTGAGTTTCAGGGCTCTGTTTCTTAGGCTACTGGACACCATTAGCTCCAGAGGGATCGGTACGCAGGTCTCACCCTCGCCGTCCGTCCCAGAGCCGCGCCGCCGTCCTCCTCGCAGAGCCGGAAGAGAGAAGCCGGGTGAGTATGTGAGGAAAAGATCTTCAGAGGCGGCAGAAGACACCTTGATCTTCATAGAGGTAACGCACAGCAGTGAAGCTGTGCGCCATTGCTCCCATTCAACTCACACACTTCGGTCACTGTAAGGGTGCAGGGCGCAGGAGGGAAGGGGGGGGGGGGGGCGGCGCCCTGGGCAGCAATAAACACCTCTTGTGGCAAATGCACATATATACATGTACAGCCAGGGCCGGCAACAGAAATCTCGGGGCCCCGTACAGTGATATCTGTGGGGCCCCATCTAATTTTATATATATATATATATATATATATATATATATATATATATATATCCACACACAGAGGCTCCAGCAGGGGCTATGCTGCAGACAAGACCAGCACTCCATTCATAGCATAAAGTTATTTAATGTCATCCAAGACACGACTAGTGCAAAGTCAGCATATGGCATATTGGAATATTCTCAAATAACGTCCATGCTGGGGACATGTGTCCAACCCAGCTGTGGCTCCCTCAGTCTGTCTGTCCCCAATGACTACATGCTGCATTCCCAGCTCCCCTACCCTATGCCAAAGCAATATATACCCCTCACCAATCCACTCTTACCCCGGGGAGAGATTCACCTGCGCTGCACTTTCCACTATCCAGACCTGCACACCACACAGCAGGTACCATGCAGCCCTCACACCCCACTAGAAGAGGCCAGCACAGGGCACAGGAATCCTGCCCAGCGGAGCTGCTGCCATGTCCCATAACTGCTTGCAACAGATAGGGACCCGGAATAGCAGGTACACACTTGAACCACATAATGACTGTGTGTAAGAGGCTCCTGTCACTCTGAGGCTCCATTGTAGAGAGAGCACACCCCCTTTTTCATTTTGTACTTTTGTACTGAGCCCTTAGGGAGCTCTGGCACTCTCCACATGGCCAGCTGTCTCAGTCCTATACAGCGCAGACTTGCTACCCCCTGCCCTCCTGTTTACTCTGAGGCTGCGCCCACACCACCTACAGCTCGCTGCCCTATTTGGACAAGACGACTCACATCCCTGACGGTCACTAAGTGGCATATCCTTGGGGCCCCCTCTGACCCTTGGGGCCCGGTACAGTTGTCCCCTTTGACCCCCCCTGTCGCCGGCCCTGTGTACAGCTGGGCACTGTACATGTATAAAAAGAGCCCCCGCCATGTTATTAGGAAATTTGAGCGGGACAGAAGCCCGCCGCCGAGGGGGCGGGGCTTCTCCCTCAGCACCCACCAGCGCCATTTTTTCTCCACAGCACCGCTGAGAGGAAGCTCCCCGGACTCTCCCCTGCTTGACACACGGTGAAAGAGGGTTTTAAAGTAGAGGGGGGGGGGGGGGGGCACATAATTGGCGCATATACATGCTACAAAAGCGCTGCTGGGTAAACATTCTGTGTTTTTTCCTGGGTCATATAGCGCTGGGATGTGTGCTGGCATACTCTCTCTCTCTCTGTCTCTCCAAAGGGCCTGGTGGGGAACCTGTCTTTAGAAAAGAGCTTCCCTGTGTGTGTGTGTGTGTGTGTGGTGTGTCGGTACGCGTGTGTCGACATGTCTGAGGTTGAAGGCTCACCTAAGGAGGAGGGGGAGTGTATGAATATTAGATCTCCGTCGGCAGCGCCGACACCTGACTGGATGGATATGTGGAATGTTTTAAGTGCTAATGTTAATTTATTGCACAAAAGATTAGAAAGCTGAAGCTAGGGTACAGTCAGGGAGTCAACCCATGCCTGTCCCAATGTCGCCGGGAGCTTCATGGTCTCAGAAGCGCCCACTATCCCAAATAGTTGACACAGATACCGACACGGATTCAGACTCCAGTGTCAACTACGATGATGCAAAATTGCAGCCAAGGGTGGCTAAATGTATTAGATATATGATTATTGCAATTAAAGATGTTTTGCATATTACAGAGGAACCCCCTGTCCCTGACACGAGGGTACACATGTATAAAGGAAAGAAGCCCGAGGTCACCTTTCCATCCTCACATGAGCTCAACGAGTTATGCGAAAAAGCGTGGGAAACTCCAGACAAAAAACTGCAGATTCCCAAAAGGATTCTAACAGCGTATCCTTTCCCGTCACAGGACAGAATACGGTGGGAATCCTCCCTTAGGGTAGACAAAGCTCTGACACGCTTATCAAAAAAGATAGCGCTCCCATCACAAGATACGGCTACCCTCAAGGATCCTGCTGACCGCAAGCAGGAGGTTACCTTGAAGTCCATATACACACATTCTGGTACGTTACTCAGACCGGCAATTGCGTCGGCCTGGGTTTGTAGTGCTGTAGCAGCATGGACAGATTCTTTATCAGCGGATATTGAGACCCTTGATAAGGATACCATTTTAATGACCCTAGGGCATATAAAAGATGCTGTCTTATATATGAGGGATGCTCAAAGAGACATTAGTTTGCTGGGTTCCAGAATAAACGCTATGTCCATTTCTCTAACGTCCTTGAGGATGCTGGGACTCCGTAAGGACCAAGGGGAATAGACGGGCTCCGCAGGAGATAGGGCACTTTAAGAAAGCTTTGGACTCTGGGTGTGCACTGGCTCCTCCTTCTATGCCCCTCCTCCAGACCTCAGTTTTACACTGTGCACAAAGCAGGATGGGTGCACTGCAGAGAGCTCTCCTGAGTTCTCTGCCTAGAAGCATTTTTGTTTGGATTTTTTTCTACTTTTTTACAGGGAGCATTGCTGGCAACAGGCTCCCTGCATCGAGGGACTGAGGAGAGAGGGGCAGACCTTCTTGTCTAAGATAGGCTCTGCTTCCTCGGCTACTGGACACCATTAGCTCCAGAGGGGGTGAACACATGTTCTTACTGGGCGTCCACCCCCAGAGCCGCGCCGCCGTTCTCCTCAAAGAGCCAGAAGAACCGAAGTCAGAAGACGTCAGGCGGCAGAAGCCTTCAGCTTCACTGAGGTAACGCACAGCACTGCAGCTGTGCGTCATTGCTCCCATACACCTCACATACTCCGGTAAGGGTGCAGGGGGCAGGCACCCTGGGCAGCAATATAACACCTCTATTATGGCAAAAGACAATATACATGTACAGGTGGGCACTGTACATGTATATAAAAGAGCCCCCGCCATATTTTAGTAAGTTTGAGCGGGACAGAAGCCCGCCACCGAGGGGGCGGGGCTTCTCCCTCAGCACTCACCAGCGCCATTTTCTCTCCACAGCACCGCTGAGAGGAAGCTCCCCGGACTCTCCCCTGCTTACACACGGTGAAGGGGTGTTTAAAAGAGAGGGGGGGGGGGCACATAATTGGCGAATAACTTATTATACAGCGCGGCTGGGGGAAAAACATTTTGTGTTGGTCTCCAGGGTCATTGCGCTGGGGTGTGTGCTGGCATACTCTCTCTCTATCTCTCCAAAGGGCCTTGAAGGGGATACTGTTTTCAGAAAAGAGGTTCCCTGTGTGTGTGAAGTGTGTCGGTACGCGTGTCTCGACATGTTTGACGAGGAAGGCTCGCTTAATGTGGAGGGGGAGTGCTTGAATGTCATGTCGCCGTCGGCAACGCCGACACCGGAATGGGTGGATATGCTGAATGTCTTGAATGCAAATGTCAACCTATTGCATAAAAGGTTAGACAAGGCTGAAGCTAGGGATCAGTCAGGTAGCCAGTCCATGCCTGTCCCTGTGGCGCCAGGCCCTTCGGGGTCTCAGAAGCGCACCATATCCCAGATCGATGACACAGATACCGACACGGATACTGACTCTAGTGTCGACTATGAAGATGCAAAATTACAGCCGAGGGTGGCAAAGGTATTCGGTACATGATTATTGTCATTAAAGAGATTTTGCATATTACTGAGGAACCCCCTGTCCCTGACACGAGGGTACACATGTATAAAGGGAAAAAGCCTGAAGTCACCTTTCCGTCCTCATTTGAACTGAGTGAATTGTGCGAAAAGGCTTGGGAATCTCCGGATAGGAGACCAAAAGGATTCTTATGGCGTATCCTTTTCCACAACCGGATAGGGTACGATGGGAATCTTCGCCTAAAGTAGACAAGACGCTGACACGCTTGTCCAAAAAGGTGGCACTGCCTTCTCAGGATACGGCTTCCCTCAAGGATCCTGCTGATCGCAGGCAGGAAATTGCCATGAAGCACATTTACACTCATTCAGGTACTATTGTTAGACCGGCTATTACGTCTGCCTGGGTTTGTAGTGCGGTTGTGGCATGGGCAGATTCTTTATCTACGGAGATTGACACCTTAGATAGGGACGCCATTAAAATGACCATAGAGCATATCAGAGATGCTGCCTTGTATATGAGAGATGCTCAGAGAGACATTTGTTTATTAAGCTCCAGAATAAATGCTATGTCTATTTCTGCTAGGCGGCTCTTGTGGACCCGACAGTGGACGGAAGACGCCGATTCAAAGCGGCATATGGAGAATTGCCTTACAAAGGGGAGGAGTTGTTTGGAGACGGCCTCTCGGACCTTGTCTCTACTGCTACGGCTGGTAAGTCGAATTTCTTACCTTATGTCCCCCCGCAGCATACAAAAAAGGCACCTCATTATCAAATGCAGTCCTTTCGTTCCAATAAAAACAAAAAGGTACGGGGATCGTCCTTTGTTGCCAGAGGGAAAGGCAGGGGAAAGAAGCTGCACACAGCTAGTTCCCAAGAGCAGAAGTCCTCCCCTGCGTCTGCAAAGTCCACCGCATGACGCTGGGGCTTCCCGGGGGGAGGCAGATCTAGTGGGGGCTCGTCTTCGGTTTTTCAGCCACGTCTGGGTTCACTCGCAGGTGGCTCCCTGGGCATTAGAGATTGTCTCTCAAGGATAAAGGCTGGAATTCAAAGACTTGCCTCCTCGCCGGTTTTTCAAATCGGCTCTGCCGGCTTCCCTGTCAGAGAGGGAGCTAGTGTTGACAGCAATCCAAAAATTGTATATTCAACAGGTGATTGTCACAGTTCCTCATCTCCAGCAAGGAGAGGGATATTACTCAACCCTGTTTGTGGTCCCGAAACCGTACGGTTCGGTCAGACCCATTTTAAACCTAAAATCCCTGAACCTGTACTTGAAGAGGTTCAAGTTCAAAATGGAATCACTCAGGGCAGTCATCGCCAGCCTGGAAGGGGGGGATTGGATGGTGTCCCTGGACATAAAGGATGCTTACCTTCATGTTCCGGTATTCCCCCCTCATCAGGCGTTCCTGAGATTTGCAGCGCAGGACTGTCACTACCAATTTCAGACGTTGCCGTTTGGGCTTTCCACGGCCCCGAGAATTTTCACCAAGGTAATGGCGGAAAGGATGGTGCTCCTGCGCAGGCACGGGGGTCACAATTATCCCATACTTAGACGATCTCCTCATAAAGGCGAGATCTCGGGAGAAGTTGCTGGACAGCGTGTCTCTGTCTATGAAGACGTTGCAGTTACACGGCTGGATTCTCAATATACCGAAGTCCCAGCTAGTCCCTACAACGCGTCTGACTTTTTTGGGCCTGATTCTAGACACAGACCAGAAAAAGGGTTTTCTTCCGATCGAAAAGGTTCAGGAGCCGCAGGTTCGGCATTCAGAACTGGATCCTGGTGACCACGGACGCAAGCCTCCGAGGCTGGGGAGCAGTCACACTGGGAAGAAATTTCCAAGGTCTCTGGTCAAATCTAGAGACTTGTCTCCACATCAAAGTCCTGGAGTTGAGGGCCATATACAACGCCCTGCGTCAAGCGGAGGAATTGCTTCGGGAAAAACCGGTTCTGATTCAGTCAGACAATGTCACGGCAGTGGCTCATATAAACCGCCAAGGCGGAACAAGGAGCAGAGTGGCCATGGCAGAAGCGACCAGGATTCTACGCTGGGCGGAAGGTCATGTAAGCGCGCTATCAGCAGTGTTCATCCCGGGGGTGGACAACTGGGAGGCGGACTTCCTCAGCAGGCACGACCTGCATCCGGGAGAGTGGGGACTTCATCAAGAAGTCTTCGCACAGTTCACGGGTCGGTGGGGACTGCCTCAAATAGACATGATGGCATCCCGTCTCAACAAAAAGCTAAAGCGGTATTGCGCCAGGTCAAGGGACCCTCAGGCGGTAGCGGTAGACGCTCTGGTGACACCTTGGGTGTTCAGATCGGTCTATGTGTTTCCTCCTCTTCCTCTCATACCCAAAGTGTTGAGAATAATAAGAATAAGCAGGGTCAGAACAGTCCTCATTGTTCCAGATTGGCCACGGAGGACTTGGTATCCGGAGCTGCAAGAGTTGCTCACAGAAGATCCGTGGCCTCTTCCGCTAAGACAGGACCTGCAGCGGCAGGGGCTACACGTGACTTGAAGGATTCAGAGTCCCTTGATGTGGTCAGGTCTTTGAAGATTTACGTGGCCAGAACGGCTAGGATCAGAAAAACAGAAGCACTTTTTGTCCTGTATGCAGCCAACAAGGTTGGCGGCCCTGCTTCAAAGCAGACTATTGCTTGCTGGATCTGTAACATGATTCAGCAGGCGCATTCTACGGCAGGATTGCCGTTACCAAAATCGGTTAAGGCCCATTCCACTAGGAAGGTGGGCTCGTCTTGGGCGGCTGCCCGAGGGGTCTCGGCACTACAGTTGTGCCGAGCTGCTACTTGGTCGGGGTCAAACACCTTTGCAAAATTCTATAAGTTTGATACCGTGGCTGAGGAGGACCTCCTGTTTGCTCAATCGGTGCTGCAGAGTCATCCGCACTCTCCCGCCCGTTTGGGAGCTTTGGTATAATCCCCATGGTCCTTACGGAGTCCCAGCATCCTCTAGGACGTTAGAGAAAATAAGATTTTAAACCTACCGGTAAATCTTTTTCTCGTAGTCCGTAGAGGATGCTGGGCGCCCGTCCCAAGTGCGGACTACTTCTGCAAGACTTGTATATAGTTATTGCTTTCATAAGGGTTATGTTATAGTTTTGTCGGTTTTGGGCCGATGATATGTTGTTGTTTCATACTGTTAACTAGATAGTATATCACAGGTTATACGGTGTGATTGGTGTGGCTGGTATGAATCTTGCCCTTAGATTAACAAAAATCCTTTCCTCGTACTGTCCATCTCCTCTGGGCACAGTTTCTCTAACTGAGGTCTGGAGGAGGGGCATAGAGGGAGGAGCCAGTGCACACATAGATCCAAAGTCTTTCTTAAAGTGCCCATGTCTCCTGCGGAGCCCGTCTATCCCCATGGTCCTTACGGAGTCCCAGCATCCTCTACGGACTACGAGAAAAAGATTTACCGGTAGGTTTAAAATCTTTTTTTTTTTTTTCTACCTTTTTTTTTTCCTGTATTTTTCATTTCATTCATTTTGTAATTATCAAAAAAATTATTTTTATCATTCTATTACTTTTTTTTTTAAATGTTCAAATCAGCCATTTGACACCTTTTAAGAGTAGTACTTTCCTTATGGCCACTAATTGTCTTCTACAATATATGATTCTGCTAACAAAGCTGTCACTTTTTGGGGTTCAGGAAGGTCTCCCCACATTTTCATGCTCTATTCCCAGTTCGCTTTCTGGACAAAATTGGCACCATCTCGCTCGGAGTAGTGCAAATTGACATTTCTAATTGAATTGCTCATCTTTCGGGTGCGCACATGGGGAAGTGCGCAACCTAATTGAATTTCCCCCAGTGTGTTTTATAATTATGCATTAGATTGATCATTGCTTTGACTCTTGATATAATGCATGTCTTAATGTAGGGTTAGGTATTATTGCGAAAATCGACATGTTGACATCATGCTGTCGACATAATATACCACACCCTTTAATATTGTTGCAGTATGCTGTATGTTATATTTAGTGAGCTGTGGCGGTAATGCTATACAGGTCTATTTACTAAGCCTTGGATGGAGATAAAGTCGCTAACTGTCATTTTTCAAACACAGCCTGTGGCACAGCAGTTAGGAGCTGATTGGCTGATACTTTATCTCCAGTGACTTTATCTCCGTCCAAGGCAAGGTAAAGGCTTAGTAAATAGACCCCTTAGTCTCTTCTGGTCAGCACTTTATCCCATAGAAAAGTAATATGCCCACATATTGGTTTTACAAGCTGCATGGCATTATTAATGGCTACGCTGTATGGATACAAAAGAGAAACACAGTTGTTGTAGTCGCTTGTCTACACAAATGCAAAAAACAAAAAAAACAAAACACTTTTATCCCACATATTGCCTTTATATTTGTGTCATATAGTATATAAACTAGTTTACAGTTGGGAATAACTGGTAATGTTTACTAATGAATTTGCCTCAAATCCATATGAAAAGAGAATAAGTGTTAGCATGAAATCATGGCAGTTGGTTGGGTAACAATGGACATCATGTTTTCTTCATTTTTCAGCTTGACCTGCTCCCTGTCAGGATAACTCAGAGGCTGTGCAGATTACATGTACATACTGTTTTTTAGACAGCTGTCCATAGAGATAATACATAGCTATGAGGGAGTAACGTGAAATTACCAGTTGACTGGTCAGCCAGTGTTTTGCTCTGTCAGTCACGAGTCATTAGTCTGGATTATGAGCCGTCCAAAATCCTTTCTGGCAAAGACAATGGGGGTTTCCATGATTCAATCAGACCAGGAAGGTAGAAGCTCCTATTAACCTTAATGATCATGATTTGAGGCTGTCGCAGTCTTCTCTGCAGATTATTTTCACTAATTAGCTCCTAGGTGACTAAAATAGAAGACTAAAAGCTAAGTAGCCATAAATCTTAAAAATAAAAAAAGCAAGTTTGCAGAAGATCTGTCTCGGAATAACACCATTTTTATGCCATGTCAAGTTGTAGCTCTCCTAACACAGTGCAAGCAGTGATCATACAGTAATGTTTATAAGGCGCCACTAAATGCAGCAAAGAAATACCAGTTGATACATAATAATAATAATAATAATAATTATTATTGTTATTATTGTTATTATTGTTATTATTATTATCCTTTATTTATATGGCACCACATGGGATCTGCAGCACCCAATTACAGAGTTAACAAATAAACAAAACATGAAGACAGTGACTTACAGTTCAATACAATATAGGACAAGTACAGGATATATAAACATAGCTGCGTTAGTAAACAGCGCTGAAATAAGTATCAGGGTGGCAGAAAACCGAAGGATTTGGTGCCATCACAGGGAGTATTAAAAAGATGATAGGTTAAGTAATAGACGTAAAAGCACATGAAGGAAGAGGACCCTGCTCGTGAGAGCTTCCATTCTATAGGGGGAGGGGCACACAGACAGGGATGACACAGATAGGGTAGAAAGTGAGCGTGGGCCACAGAAGGCTTAGGATGAAAGACAGCTGTGTTTGGTGAAGAAGTGTGTCTTGAGAGCCCTTTGAAGTTTTGTAGAGAGGTGGAGAGTCTTAAGAAGTTTTGTAGAGAGGTAGAGAATTCCAGAAAAAGGGAGCAGCATGTGCAAAATCGTAGAGGTAGGAGTGGGAGGAGGTAATCAAAGGCAAGAGAGGCGGCGTGCATTAGCAGAGCGAAGAGGACGGGCGGGAGTGTAAAGGGAGATAAGGTCAGAGATGTAACTGGGAGAGGAGTGAGTGAGGGCTTTGTAGATGAGTGTGAGAAGCTTGAAATGGATTCTGAAGGGGAAGGGTAGCCAGTGAAGGGTTAGTAAGAGAGGTGAGGTGGATGTAGTGCGTTTGGTGAGAAAGGTGATTTGGGCAGCAGCATTGAGGATAGAGTGGAGAGATGTATGCGTTAGGGATGCCAGTCACGAGGAGATTACAGTAGCCCAGTCTGGAGATGACCAGTGAGTGGATAAGGGTCTTGATGGCATCCTGGGTGAGAAAGGGTCTGATCCTGGAAATATTTTTGAGATGAAAATTACAGTTTTGTGATAGGTGCTGAATGTGTGGTTTGAAGGAGAGAGAGGAGTCAAGGATTACTCCAAGACAGCGCACTTGGGGGCTAGAGAAGATAGTAGTGCCATCGATAGATAATGAAATTGTGGGAGGTGAGGTTGTGTGGGAGGGTGAGAAGATGATCAGCTCAGTCTTAGACATGTTAAGTTGAGACATCCAAGAAGAGATAGGAGAGAGACAGTTGGATACATGAGTGACGAGATCAGGTGAGAGGTCAGGGGAGGAAAGGTAGATTTGAGTTTCATCAGCATAGAGATGGTATTGTAAGTCAAAAGAGATAATGAGTTCTGCTAAAGAGGATGTATAGAGAGATAAAAGGAGAGGACCAAGAACAGATCCGTGGGGGACACCTACAGTTAGTAGAAGTGGGGGGGAGGTGGAGCCATGAGATAAGGCAAAGAATGAACGGTCAGAGAGGTAGGAGGACAGCCAGGAGAGAGCAGTATCTTGCAGACCAAGGGATTGAAGAATTTGCAGGAGAGGGTGGTAACACAGTGTCAAAAGCAGCAGAGATGTCAAGGAGAATAAGCAAAGAGTAGTGACCCTTGGATTTAGCAGATAGGAGTTCATTGCAGACTTTTGTGAGGACGGTTTCAGTGGAGTGGAGAGGACGGAAGCCAGATTGGAATGGGTCAATTAGTAAGTGGGAGGAAAGAAAGGCAGTCAGGCGGTTATAGACAATACGTTCAAGGAGTTTGGAGGCAAAAGGAAGGAGAGAGATGGGTCGATAGTTGGAAAGAATGTGTGGATCAAGGGTAGGCTTTTTAAGAATAGGGGAGATGAGTGCATGCTTGAAGGCAAAGGGGACAGTGCCTGATGATAGGGAGAGATTGAATAGTTGGGCAAGATGGGAGCAGGCAGGGAGAGAGAGAGGTAGCGGAGGAGGCGGGAGGGTCAAGTGGGGAGGTGGAGGGGGGTAAGGAACGAATGAGGGCCATGACTTACTCACCAGATACATGGGAGAAAGATGTCAGAGTTGGTAAGAGGGAAGGGGAAGGGTTGTAAGGCATAGGAGGTGGCTGGTTGCTGGTGGGATGTGATATCCTGACGTATGGAGTCAATTTTGGATGTGAAGTAAGTGGCAAAGTCAAGAGCAGAGAGTGAGGGGGGGAGACGAAGTGGGGGTGGTCAGAGGAGGCAGTTGAGAGTGGCAAAGAGGCGTCAGGGGTTGCAAGACTGGGAGGATATGAGGTTCTTGAAGTATAACTGTTTAGCGAGGGAAAGGGCAGCACTGAATGATGAGAGCATAAGTTTCAAATGGAGGAAGTCTGCCTTAGAGAGCAATTTCCTCCACTGACGTTCGGCAGTACGTGAGCATTTTTGCAAATATCTGGTTCATTTGGTGTGCCAGGGTTGAGGTATTGATCTGCAAGGGTGAATAGTGATTGGTGGAGCGACAGAGTCAAGAGCAGAAGTAAGGTAAGCATTGTATATGGAAGTGGCTTGTTCAGGGCACGAGAGAGACCGTATAGGAGAGAGAAGTGAGTCGAGTAGGGAGGATAGGGAAGTGGTGTCAATAGCCTTAATGTTGCGTTTAGTGATGGTAGCCTTAGGAGGTAGAGATGGAGTAGCAGAGAGAGATAAGTTGAAGGAGACCATGTGGTGGTCTGATAGGGGAAATGGGGAGTTGTAGAAATCATAAATATCACAGGGGTGAGTGAAAACCAGATCCAGTGAGCTCCCATTCACATGGGAGGGGGGAGAGATCGAGTGAAGCTGTAAGGTTAAGAAGTTTAGAGGCAGTGGATTTTGTGGGGATATCAATTGGGATGTTGATGTCACCTAAGATAATGATGGGAATGTCAGAAGATGGAAGTGAGGAAGCCAGGAAGCAAAGTTGTCAAGGAATTTGGAGGGCATGCCAGGGGGGCGGTAAATGACAGCAACTCGTAGATGGACAAGTTGAAAGAGGCGTATAGCATGGACCTCAAATGTAGAGAATGTAAGGGATGGATTTGGGGGGATGGTTGGTAGGAGTAGCTAGAGGGTAAAAGGATCCCAACACCACTGCCTAGGCGACCCCCAGGTTGTGGTGTATGTGAGAATGTGAGGCCCCCAGCACAGGGAGCAGCAGGAGAAGAGGTGTCATAGGGAGTAATCAAGGTTTCTGTAATGGCCAGGAGATGCAGGGAGTTGGAGATGAAAAGGTCATGGGTGGGGACCAGTTCGTTACAAACAGATCTGGCATTCCATAGGGCACAGGATAGGGGGTGTGAGTTTGAGGGAGAGGTGCAAATGAGATTATCAGAGTTGCTGTAGCGTTGAGGTGTTATTAATTTGGATGGAAGGAATAAAGAAGGCATAGTGTTAGTGAGGGACTCTGAACTAGGAGGAGGGCAGGGAGGGAATGCAGTATGATGTAGATGGAAATGAGGTGACAGAGAATGGAGGAAGGGAACTGGGCTGAGTGGTGGGGTAGGTGGACCATGGTGAGGCAGAAGTGACTGAGAGTGGGGTGACAGGAAGAGAGGCGGGGGAGAGAGAGGAGTGGATGGGAAACGGAGAAGGGGAGAGAGTAGGAGATATAAGGACTAGGGGGGAGGGTTAGATGTGGAAGGAAGGTGCAGAAGAAAGAATTATGTAGAAAAGGGTTGATGGGGGAGGGTTGATGTAAACCTGGACATAGAATTGGTGAGGTAAATGGGTGTAAAAAACCCCCATACATAAAGATGTGTCCTCATACATCTTTGCAGCAGTCGTGCCATATAGCCCCTCTGGCCGAGAACCGGTCCCGTGAGACTCTTCTATAGCTAGGATGCACCAGGAGATTGTGCTGATTTATTTTATATATGACACTTATACAGTATATCTATGTGTGACTGAGTCTCCTAACTGCCAGTTTGGGTTTGAAAATGACAGTTAGGAGCTGATTGGTACTTTATTTCCATCAACTATACCTCCATCCAAGGTTTAGGAACATAGGCCCTCATTCCGAGTTGTTCGCTCGGTAATTTTCTTCGCATCGCAGCGATTTTCCGCTAATTGCGCATGCGCAATGTTCGCACTGCGACTGCGCCAAGTAAATTTGCTAAGAAGTTTGGTATTTTACTCACGGCATTACGAGGTTTTTTCTTCGTTCTGGTGATCGTAATGTGATTGACAGGAAGTGGGTGTTTCTGGGCGGAAACTGGCCGTTTTATGGGAGTGTGTGAAAAAACGCTGCCGTTTCTGGGAAAAACGCAGGAGTGGCAGGAGAAACGGGGGAGTGTCTGGGCGAACGCTGGGTGTGTTTGTGACGTCAAACCAGGAACGAAACTGACTGAACTGATCGCAGATGCCGAGTAAGTCCCGAGCTACTCAGAAACTGCTAAGAAATTTCTATTCGTAATTTTGAGAATCTTTCGTTCGCAATTTTGCTAAGCTAAGATTCACTCCCAGTAGGCGGCGGCTTAGCGTGTGCAATGCTGCTAAAAGCAGCTTGCGAGCGAACAACTCGGAATGAGGGCCATAGACCCCATAGTACCAACAATTCAACTACTAACCGAAATTGATCAAACACAGCCTGTGAGATATGGAGATAGTACTATATACACCGCTTGGTGCTCCTTTGTTGGTTTGAGTGTGAAATTGTGATGTAAGATGTGAATATAGGGAGACATTATACTGTAAAAATAATAAGCTCCTGTTAATTGGTGGGTGTTCTGTATCGCCTTATCCTCTATAACAGGTAGAAGTCTTGTTTGATAATTCCTCCCGACGAGGGTCCAGGTATATTGGTATATGAGGAAAAACGTAAACAGGGCAACAAAAGCAATGTGTACTATTGTCAACCTTTAAAATTAT
This sequence comes from Pseudophryne corroboree, assembly GCF_028390025.1. Lineage (NCBI taxonomy): Eukaryota > Metazoa > Chordata > Amphibia > Anura > Myobatrachidae > Pseudophryne > Pseudophryne corroboree. The sequence goes on along the minus strand of NC_086444.1, from coordinate 125,836,740 downwards.
TCATAACCCCAAAAAGGTCTCCTATATGAACAAAAAGGGCTGAACAGTGGAATTGTGTACCCCAACTCACTAGTGGAAAGGTAATTGCAGGTATGTAAAGGTATCTTTAAATGTGGATGGTGGCAAGTCTATTACACCACCTCCGTTCCTAAATAGTTAAAAACTCAGAAATGCGTATGAGTGTAATTTTGATCTGTTTCCATCCTCGACATTGCTAGCAACGGTACCCTTACTGTACATCCAGTGTGCAATTTGAAGGGAGTAGACCTCTTCAGCCAACATTGTAGTTGCTTGGACATAAAATTGATGACACTGGCCATGGTGATACAGTGACACCGTTGCCATGGATATCCATGATTATATTTATTTATTTACAGAGAAAGTTTGCTGCCAAGTAGTGAAATACTGTAGATGGATTTCTGTTGCCTAACTAGTCACATGCCCTAACTCCACCCCTACTGCTCTTACTGATGGGACATCTTCCCACAACTGCAGATGGCTACTCATAGTGACCAAGAGGAGGCAAATAACCCCCACAGATTCTAATTAACCATTGGTAAAGACTCGGTGATAGCCTTTAATCCTTCAATTGACATCAAGCCTAAGTAGGTTCCTTTGTGAACAACTAATGGCACTGTTTTATCACAAATTCACGAGGCAAATATGGCTTGTATATTATTGTGCAATAAGAACATACATAAGATATATTATTTTATATGTGGCCCACCCCACCCCCCTTCTTTCTGTTATGGCGGCCTTAAGCACTCTCCTGTTCTCTATTTAAACCACTTGCCCTGGAAAACATTAAACATACAGCTATTAATAAAAGTGCAGTTTAATCTCTATACTTCTCTCAAACCTCGGACTCTTCAATCAGCCTATGATGTGCCTTAAGGGGATGCGGTCAAGATCCCGCCGGACGGGATCCCGGCGGTCGGAATACCGACACCGGGAAACCCGGCCGGCACAATCCTGACATATTCACCCTCTGTGGGTGTCCACGACACCCATAGAGGGAGAATAAATTAGTGTGCCGAGCGTAGTGAGCCCGCAAGGGGCTGCTTTGCGTTCGCCCCCCTGTCGGGATGTGCTGGTCGGGATCCCGATGTCGGTACTGATCCCGCCTTAAGGATGGACATCTAAAGCCGATGGTTAGAAACCAAAATAATTTTTTCCATTAAATTGTAGATTTCTCTGACGTCCTAGTGGATGCTGGGAACTCCGTAAGGACCATGGGGAATAGCGGGCTCCGAAGGAGGCTGGGCACTCTAGAAAGATTTATGACTACCTGGTGTGCACTGGCTCCTCCCACTATGACCCTCCTCCAAGCCTCAGTTAGATTTTGTGCCCGGCCGAGGTTGGATGCACACTAGGGGCTCTCCTGAGCCTTTAGAAAGATAGATAGAAATTAGGTTTTTTTTTTTCAGTGAGACCTGCTGGCAACAGGCTCACTGCAGCGAGGGACTAAGGGGAGAAGAAGCGAACCTGCCTGCTTGCAGCCAGCTTGGGCTTCTTAGGCTACTGGACACCATTAGTTCCAGAGGGATCGACCGCAGGCTCAGCCTTGGTGTTCGGTCCCGGAGCCGCGCCGCTGTCCCCCTTACAGAGCCAGAAGCAAGAAGAGGTCCGGAAAATCGGCGGCAGAAGACATCAGTCTTCACCAAGGTAGCGCACAGCACTGCAGCTGTGCGCCATTGCTCCTCACACACACTTCACACTCCGGTCACTGAGGGTGCAGGGCGCTGGGGGGGGGGCGCCCTGAGAAGCAATAATAACACCTTGGCTGGCAAAAATACCACAATATATAGCCCCAGAGGCTATATATGTGGAAAATACCCCTGCCAGAATATAGGAAAAAGCGGGAGAATAGTCCGCGGAAAAGGGGCGGAGCTATCTCCCTCAGCACACTGGCGCCATTTCTCCTTCACAGATCCGCTGGAAGGAAGCTCCCTGGCTCTCCCCTGCAGTCTACACTACAGAAAAGGGTAAAAAAGAGAGGGGGGCACTAAATTTAGGCGCAGTATACAATTATATAGAAAAAGCAGCTATAGGGGACATAACTCAGTTAGTCCCTGCATTATATAGCGCTCTGGTGTGTGCTGGCATACTCTCACTCTGTCCCCCCAAAGGGCTTTTGTGGGTCCTGTCCTCTGTTGGAGCATTCCCTGTGTGTGTGCGGTGTGTCGGTACGGCTGTGTCGACATGTTTGATGAGGATAATGATGTGGAGACGGAGCAGATGCCTTTAGAAGGGATGTCACCCCCTGCGGGGCAGACACCTGAGTGGTTGAGCTTATGGAAAGAAATGAGTGCACGTATAGACTCCTTACATAAGAAATTTGACGACATGCCAAATGTGGGACAGCCGACTTCTCAGCTCGTGCCTGTCCAGGCGTCGCACAGGTCATCAGGGGCTCTAAAACGCCCGCTGCCTCAGACCGCGGACCCAGATGTCGACACTGATACTGACACCAGTGTCGACGACGATGAGTCAAACCTGATGCCCACTAAGGCCATTCACTGCATGATTGAGGCAATGAAAGAGGTGTTACACATTTCTGATATAACTACAGGTACCACTAAAAAGGGTATTATGTTTGGGGAGAAAAAACTACCTGTAGTTTTTCCCTCATCAGATGAATTAAATGAAGTGTGTGAAGAAGCGTGGGCTTTCCCTGATAAAAAATTGGTAATTCCTAAGAAGGTACTAATGGCGTTCCCTTTCCCGCCAGAGGATAGGTCACGTTGGGAAACACCTCCTAGGGTGGATAAAGCGCTCACACGTTTGTCTAAAAAGGTGGCACTACCATCTCCGGATACGGCCGCCCTCAAGGAACCTGCTGATAGAAAGCAGGAGGCGATCCTGAAGTCTGTATATACACACTCAGGCATTATACTTAGGCCAGCTATTGCGTCAGCTTGGATGTGCAGTGCTGCCGCTACGTGGTCAGATAAACTGTCAGAAAATATTGACACATTAGACAGAGACACGATCCTGCTAACCATAGACCATATCAAAGACTCAGTCTTATATATGAGAGATGCACAGAGGGAAATCTGCCGACTGGCATCTAAAGTAAGTGCATTGTCCATTTCTGCTAGGAGAGGCTTATGGACTCGCCAGTGGACAGGAGATGCAGATTCTAAAAGGCACATGGAAGTTTTGCCATATAAGGGTGAGGAATTATTTGGGGATGGTCTCTCGGACCTAGTTTCCACAGCAACGTCTGGGAAGTCAGCATTTTTACCCCATGTCCCCTCACAGCCTAAGAAGGCGCCGTTTTATCAGGTTCAGTCCTTTCGGACCCAGAAAAACAGGCGTGGAAAAGGCGGGTCTTTTCTGTCCAGAGGCAGAGGTAGGGGAAAAAGGCTGCAACAAACAGCAGGTTCCCAGGAGCAAAAGTCCTCCCCCGCTTCTTCTTCCAAGTCCGCCGCATGACGGTGGGGCTCCACAGGCGGAGCCAGGTACGGTGGGGGGCCGCCTCAAGAATTTCAGCGATCAGTGGGCTCGCTCACAGGTGGATCCCTGGATCCTTCAAATAGTATCTCAGGGGTACAAACTGGAATTCGAGACGTCTCCACCCCACCGGTTCCTAAAATCTGCCTTGCCGATTGCTCCCTCAGACAGGGAGGCGGTGCTAGCGGCAATTCACAAGCTGTATTCCCAGCAGGTGATAATCAAGGTACCCCTACTTCAACAAGGCCGGGGTTACTATTTCACACTATTTGTGGTACCGAAACCGGACGGTTCGGTGAGACCCATTTTAAATTTGAAATCCTTGAACACATACATAAAAAAAATTCAAGTTCAAGATGGAATCGCTCAGGGCGGTTATTGCAAGCCTGGACGAGGGGGATTACATGGTATCCCTGGACATCAAGGATGCTTACTTGCATGTCCCCATTTACCATCCTCACCAGGAGTACCTCAGATTTGTGGTACAGGATTGCCATTACCAATTCCAGACGCTGCCGTTTGGACTGTCCACGGCACCGAGGGTATTTACCAAGGTTATGGCGGAAATGATGATACTCCTTCGAAAAAAGGGAGTTTTAATTATCCCGTACTTGGACGATCTCCTAATAAAAGCGAGGTCCAAGGAACAGTTGTTGGTGGGAGTAGCACTATCTCAGGAGGTGCTGCACCAGCACGGCTGGATTCTGAATATCCCAGAGTCACAGCTGGTTCCGACGACACGGCTACTGTTCCTGGGTATGATTCTGGATACAGTCCAAAAAAAAAGTGTTTCTCCCGGAGGAGAAAGCCAGGGAGTTGTCATCTCTAGTCAGAGACCTCCTGAAACCAAAACAGGTATCAGTGCATCGCTGCACGAGGGTCCTGGGAAAGATGGTGGCTTCTTACGAAGCAATTCCCTTCGGCAGGTTCCATGCCAGAATCTTTCAGTGGGACCTGTTGGACCAGTGGTCCGGATCGCATCTTCAGATGCATCGCTTAATAACCCTGTCTCCAAGAACCAGGGTGTCTCTACTGTGGTGGCTGCAGAGTGCCCATCTTCTAGAGGGCCGCAGGTTCGGCATACAGGACTGGGTCCTGGTGACCACGGATGCCAGCCTTCGAGGCTGGGGGGCAGTCACACAAGGAAGAAACTTCCAAGGACTATGGTCGAGTCAGGAGACTTCCCTTCACATAAATATTCTGGAACTAAGGGCCATCTACAATGCCCTAAGTCAAGCAAAATCCCTGCTCCTACACCAGCCGGTGCTGATCCAGTCAGACAACATCACGGCAGTCGCCCATGTAAATCGA